>NC_052047.1:35061039-35303539 GCF_903992535.2 Arvicola amphibius | reverse complement strand
TGCTGCCTTTTGGAGATGGAGCCACGGCCAGGAGGATTGTCACTGGAAGGGAATAAAAAAGGGTCTCTATGTTTTACAGTTAGCTGGAAAATTTGGTTCCGAGGTTACTTAACATTGGAGTTGAATCTTCTCATAGCCAATTTGGAGCTGAAAGATTAGCCGACCAGTTTGACCAGTGAAATATGGGTTCCCCCACGCATTTGACCTTACTTTAGTGCTTATTCTGGGTCCTGTACTAAACTCTCATCAAGTGCGAGAGTGTGGACCACGCTCAGGCCCAGAGGCACACACCCATGCATAACAGTAGCTGCCCTGAAGGACCTTCGAGGAGTACAGGTCATCCCTTTAACCCTGCTGTGCTACTGGAGAGGCAGACTGGCTACAAGGACACTGTTGTCTCTGTGGAGAGAGGAGCTCCTCTCTGGTGCACCCTGCCTGGAGGAGTGAGCCGGTATATTCACCCTTGTTTGGCTTCTTCTAGGGTACCTTAGCTCCTAACCGCCACACCTTTTTCTGGGTATGTACCTCTTTGGGTATCTTTTGTTTTAAAGTCTAATGTTTCTATAACAGGTGTCCAGTTGTGACTGTGCTCACCTTACTGGGACCAACAGGAAGGAACACTTCATTTGGAGATAGGAGATAGAGACTGGGTTTCAGATTCACTTATACTCCTGCAGAGATGAAAGAGGAAAGGGACTTCATTTGATTAGGACTGGTTTGGGGAGTCCCCAAACCAGTTCTTAAAAAGAAAACTTCCCAGGGCTGGAGAGATGGATCAGTGGTTAAGAGCACTGCCTGCTCTTCCAAAGGTCCTGAGTTCAATTCCCAGCAACCACATGGTGGCTCACAACCATCTGTAATGAGATCTGGTGCCCTCTTCTGGCCTGCAGACATGCACACAGACAGAATATTGGGAATACTGAATACATAATAAATAAATAATTTTTTAAAGATTTATTTATTTATTATGTATACAACATTCCTTCCCTGTATGTCTGCATACACACATATTCCAATTTCCTGCCTGGCTTTATTCTGCTAATCCATTGGTCGAAACAGCTTATTCATCAACCAATAAACAGAAGGACATCCCAATCATTCCAAGGCATGAACTATGCTGATCTTAGGACACTGTGGTTCTTAACCATCACGGAGTGTAATAATGTCCTTGGGAAGTTTTCTTTTTTTCTTTTTTTTAAGATTTTATTTATTGGGGCTGGAGAGATGGCTCAGAGGTTAAGAGCACACACACACACACACACACACATATATGTATATATATATATACATATATATATATACATATATATATATATGTATATATATATATATATATATCTCCTGGAAAGCTGAAAACAAATAGCAAACCCTCTGTCCTGTACTTTGAGTCAGTAAGACATAAGACCAAGGGGAAAGCCAATGATGGGACATCTAACTTGGCTCTCACTTAGTTATCTGAAAAAAAAAAAGCCCAAAGTCACCCATATGATGTTAACTGTGGTTCTCTAAATAATATCTGGAAATATGTACTGAAGAGGGGAAAACACACACAAGTTCAGGGTGTGACTCCTGGCATTGCAGCAGCTGTGTGAATCTGAACAAGCCCCTTTATTTTCTAAAAAAAAAAAAAAAAAAAAAAAAAAAAAAAAAAAAGGCAATGTGAGACTGGCAGGGTCTAGTTTACAGGATCAAATTACAACACTGGCATCTCCCTTCCTTTCTGAAGCTCAAGAACCCTGCAGCCCTCTGTGGATTATTTTATTGAACCCTTGCAAAATCCCATCTGTGGAGGAATTGGGAGCCGGGTGTGTTGCCAAGTGCCGTGACTGGTAAACCTGCGAACACGTGATGGGATACGGTATGATCTCTGTGGTGAGAACACATGAAGACTGGGCTTGCATGTGCTTCCTCCTTATTAGTCCTTCGTGGTTTCGCAAAGCTCTCCTGTTCACACGCTGCCCAAAGCTCGTAGCTTCAAAGATACTAAAATGCACCTTTTTGCTCTTTTCTCGTCAAGGTCGTCCATCGATCTTTCTCCTATGCTGTATGAGCCCTAGTTTGTTGCAAATTATGGAGCGCATTGGAACTCAACGGACCCTGAGTTCTCGTGCTCCACCGCATTAGCTTCCCCCGAACGGAAGAATTGTCAAGAGTTTTCAGCCTTGCTTCTTTCTGTCTCTAAGTATGCTATCCCTAAGTATGCTAAGTATGCTATCTCTAAGTATGTCTATATCTCTCTAAGTATGTCTCTAAGTATGCTATCTCTAAGTATGCTCTGACCATCATGGGGTTCCTCTTTCCCCAGGCCTGACGTCAACCAAGAGCCGGAAACATGGTCATTTATTTAGCTATAAAGCCCCCAGGCTTGATGAAATGTGGGCCAGCCATTCTACACTTTAGGATGTATGTCCTGAGTTCATCATTCTTATTTTTACAGTGACTGCACCCTTTGATGAATAGCTCTTGAGGCTTTGATACCGCTGTGGATTGTCAACGGTTCTTTTGGATTTAAATCCTGTTCCGAGCAGTAACTTCAGTAGTGGGTCGGCTTGCCTTAGAGAGTACCTAGGGACCTTGATCATCTGAGGACCTTGCTTGTCTAACTCTGAAGCTCTATTCCGGAAGAGAGAGCTCGGCTTTCCTGAGTATCCTGTCTCAGTTGTCCCTCTGACAGAGATCAGGAACAGTTACGGTGTGTGGTTGTCACGCTAGTAGAAGTTAGTGAAACTGAACTTAATTTTAAAGAAGAGTTTTTTCTTTCTTTCTTTCTTTCTTTCTTTCTTTCTTCTTTCTTTCTTTTTTTTTTTTTTTTTTGTTTTTATGACAGATTTTTATTTACTCTGGGCCTGTTGTTTCTTGGTTTCCATGAGAGGGCTGCCCCCTGGTGGACAAGAATTATCAATTCACAAGAAAACTTTTGCTTCAGAAACCTGAATTTTTTGTTTTGTTTTGGTTTGGTTTTGGTTGATATTAATTATATTCAAATGAACAATAGGGGTTGAATATATAGTACGTAAATTCCACTAACATACATCTCAACTGTCCCTCCAGCTATTCTGGAACATCCTCCACTAGGAGTCTTTTTTTTTTTTTCTTTTTTTGAGACAGGGCTTCTCTGTATAACAGCTCAGGATGTCTTGGAACTTGCTTTGTAGACCAGGTTTGCCCTGAACTCACAGAGATCCACCTGCCTCTGCCTCCTGAGTCCTGGGATTAAAGGCGTGTGCCACTACCACTCAGCTAGTAAGAGGGTCTTAATCTTCGCAAAGGAAATTCTCATTGGATTGTAGTGGCTTGAGGAATTATGATTTCTAATCTGTAGGTCAGACTAATCAGCCACCGATTAGTCTCTATTATATAGTAAAGCCGTTTCCACAGAATCAGTATACAGTATGGAATGGAATCCATACGCATGCTGAATGCTCTTTTTGGAATAATCACACAGAATGTACACAAGGTAGTTCAGGCATCTAAATTTACTTCTCTTTTCCTGTGAGACGGGCTTGGCAGCTGTCACTCTTGTGTAGCTGAAGAAACCAAGAACTGGGAAATGACATTGCTGGGATGTAAGCCTGGGTACTTGGGTTTCAGAATGCAGACTTTCGCTCTATGCTAAAGGTCCTCACCTACGAGTTTCAGAACAAAAAAATAACAAAAGAAAATCGCTTTAACTGGTAACATGATAGCAGACTCTTGTTATCTCGGTGTCAGAGAAGCTGAGGCAGGAGAATCTTTCCCTGAGGCCATCCTGGATGGCACGGTGAGACTCTGCTTAAAGAGAGAATGGAAAGGAACGAAGAGAAAATTCACCAGGCTCACATTCCGGAGTGAGACGACATCAACAAACCCATGTACCATGCCTTGGAACTCAGACAGCGGCTGAAGAGTATATCCAGGTCCCAGTGCTTCCCTTTCCTGACAGGTATTGTCCCTACTCCATGCAGGCATGGTATTTGCTTCTGGTTCTGGACCCTTGTGGTCTTGCTTACCCACCCAGAGACTAACTGCGCTGTAGCTCTCCCTCTCTCTCACCCAGCTGCTTCTCACCCAGCTGCTTCTCCCCTCTCTCACCCAGCTGCTTCTCACCCAGCTGCTTCTCTGCCATTCTCACCCAGCTGCTTCTCACCCAGCTGCTTCTCCCCCTCTCTCACCCAGCTCCTTCTCACCCAGCTGCTTCTCCACCATTCTCCCCAGCTGCTTCTCCAAAGCCTCAATCTTTGCAAAGGCTGGTCTCCATTCTGAAGGATAAATACCCTCCTGGTTGGAGAACCTAAAACAAGAACTGCTATTCCAGAGAAACAAGAATGTGGGGCAGGGTCCAAGGTACTTCCCTGAATACTGACTGCATAGCTTTAAATCCCGACACAGTGAGGGCCTCCCTGGAATAGCATCCTATCCTTAGTAAGCAACGGTAAAGATGGTGCTATGTACAGCTGAGCATACAACACAGCCTTTTCTTTCACATATACAAATATTTTCCTAGGAGATCACCACGGCTCTTGGAAACCGCTTCATGACTCCCTGGACGTTGACTGACAAGATGGCTCCGTGAGGAAAGATGCTTGCAGTCAAACCTGTTAACTTGAGCTCAACTAGCAGGACCCACACAGTGGAAGGACAGAAAGAACTCCTGGAAGTTGTCCTCTGACCCCCGCACACTGTGACACACATGTGACACGCACATCCATCGTCGTGCATGCACACAAAGTAAATAAAGCTGAAATGTTTAAAGACCATACCCACAGGCCTGTGGAAGTAGCTCAGTCAGTCAAGTGATGGCTTTGCATGCATGAAGGAATCCCTGGGTTCAGTCCCCAGCACCGCATACATCAGGCATGCCAGCACATGCCTATAATCCTGTTCCTTGGGAGGTGGAGTGTAATTCAGAATAGGCAAGCAGGAGAAACCGAAGTCTAAGGTACACAGTGAGTTCAAGACTAGCCTGGAGTACATTAGCCGGTTTCAAAATCAAAAACAAAGACACTATCTACAAACACACACTTCAGAAATATTTTTCAAAATGTGATGGAGAAGCTCCCTCAATGACCTAAAAAGATAAACATGGTTTTCAAATACTTTCTGCTATCCTTGTACCTCCTTTAATTAACTATGACCCCTGATAGAGCATTTCTTGTCTTTGCTTCCGCTAAAACCATATTGAACTGGTATTGGCTGCTGTTTTTCTCCAGAAAGGCCCTTCAGTTGACAGTACAACTTGAAAGCATATTACTTTACACTGATATGAAAAATGAAATTCAAATCATTGTCAAGCCTGAAGTATGGATTGAATTAATACAGCCTTTAATGATGCTCCCTACCCCCAACTCTGCTCCCATTGCCATCTGCATTCACCCAGAAGTGCGTGGTTGAAAATCAAACCGTCTGGGTGTCTTGGACACAAAAGAACCCTTTGACAAGTCTGATTTGAGCATATGAGTGTCAAGAACCCCCTCAGAACAGAGCCAATCCAAATCATGCTACAGTGTCTCCATTCAGAGGGCATCAATGTGCCTCTTTAATGGTTTTACAGAATCCCAGGAAATTGTGATTACATGGCATTAGCTTTTCATTGGCCGAAGAATGGGCGAAAAGCTGGAGAGTCCGCTTCACAATGTGAAGAAAAGTATTTTTGGTTCTGGTCATCTTCTGCTGTTCTCTGATAAAAAACTACATGGAAAATGCCTTTAAGATGCCACACAATTATATATTCAATTGTAGCTCGGTGGCTCGGGTGCCGGAGAGAGTACAGTCTCAGCCAGAATGAAAAGGACTCCCAAACGACTATTGTTCTCACACGACAGTCATTTAGTCAAGGACGAGATACACAGCCATGATATCGGGAATTTAGTTTTCTTTCTCAATGAGATACTTCCCAGGAAGTTTCCTTAATTCAGGATTGACAGGAAGGCTAATTTTAAGTAAGTAACTGTAGGTTTCATTGAAAACTTATTTTAGTTGCTTGATTCTATGCCTGAGAAAGAAAGCACTCCAAACTTATTATGCTTTAATTATGGATGTCACATTAGCCTGACGATATTCTATAGTATATATTCATATACACTATATGATTTATTGAATATGAATAAAAAAGCATCAAGCCCAAGACCAGAATGTCAGTGGGTTCTAAGAGTGTTCCCATGAACCTAATCCTGCAAGATTAGACAGGCTCTCATGTGTCCCAGGTTGGGCCTGAACTCACTACATAGCTGAGGATGGCCTTGAACTTCTGATCCTCTTGTCTCCACCTCCTAAATGCTGGGATTATAGGTATGCACAACCATACGTGGTGTGAAAGATCAAACCCTGGGCTCTGCACATGCCAGGCAAACATTTACCAGCTCAGCTACATCCCCAGTCCTGCCTCCAAGATTTGAATAAGAAACAGAGGCAGAAACTATAGACAGTTTTAGGATAAGATCAAAACTGGAACTATTGGCACTCACACAGTTATCAGTATGATGCACTGTGACATTAAATGGTATGAAGTTTTATGAGACACCTCAAAATGTTCCCAGCGTGTATCCCTTGAATTTGATGTGCATAAGAGTTGCTCTGGAGCTTTTAAAAAAGATTTATTTATTTATTATGTATACAGTGTTCTACTTGCATGTATGTCTACAGGCCAGAAGAGGGCACCAGATCTCATTACAGATGGCTATGAGCCACCACGTGATTGCTAGGAATTGAACTCAGGACCTCTGGAAGAGCAGCCAGTGCCCTTAACCTCTGAGTTGTCTCTCCAGCCCTAAGGCCCTGAATACTATCACCAGCACTAAACAAGAATTGCCTGAGTATTGGGAAATAGAAAAAGAAAAGATCTCCTGAGTAAATTGGGAGCATGGGGACCTTGGGTAAGGGTAGAAGGGGAGGGGAAAGGATGGGAGGGAAGTGGAGAAAAATATATAGCTCAATAAAAACAATTTTAAAAAAAGAATTACCTGAGTATAAAGGGGCAGACATTTCCTTTTCAGGTTGTGATTCATTTTGTCAGTGACTATCCCAGAAAACAGCATTGAACAGACATACTGAATACTTCTCCTTTGGGGGTTGTGGTGGTTTGAATAAGAATGGCCCCCATAGGCTCATATATTTGAATGTTTGGTCATCAGGGAGTGGCACTACTTGAAATGGAGTAGGAGGTGTGGACTTGACGGAGAAAGTGTGTTCGGGGCGGAGCTTTGAAATTTCTGGGCGGGGCCCAGAGTTTGCCTGGGGATCCCGATGGATGTTCTCCTGCACCACGTTTGCCTGTGTGCCACCAACCTCTGAATCTGCAAACAAGCCCCTATTTCAATGCTTTCTTTTGTAGGAGTTGCCATGGTCATGGGGTTCTTCCAACAACAGAGCGATGGCTAAAACAGGGGTCCGTGATGAATTTGTAAATATAACGCCATTTTTATTTGATTGTAATACTTAAGCACATCTGAATTTCCAGATTGCCTCCACATTGTTGAAGTGCCTTTACTTGTCTTGTTAAGATTAATTCAGCTCAAACTCTGAATAAGTCTTTTTTTTTTTTTCTTAAGTAGCCACTCCAAAGTCACCTGGATAAAAAGGATAGAAGAGATACAGTGTGGCAAAGTGCATCACAGCCAGACACAGCTCGAAGCACATGTATGGCTCCGGCCATGCTCTTCTCTGGATTTCTTTATAAGTGTACAACTGGCCTTTAGATAGTGCCTTGCCCCGAGTAACTCCATTTTGCAAGGAACACTTGGCCCCACTTAGAGTCTAAATGTGACTATAGGATGACCGCACAGATTGAGACAAAGGTTGGCAAATAACTTACTCCTAAAAGGAAAAGGGTACCACATACAAGTTTCTCAAAGTAGGTTGAGAACATGGAAGTACTTGAACATATTAAACCATAGCAGAAAAGTCAGGCCCAAGAGCTTAATGAAAACAACAGACCAAAGAAGTATATAACCTGGACCTCCTAAACAGGACACATGTGGGGTATGGTGCCACACACCCTTAATCCCATCACTTGAGAAGCAGAGACAGGTGGATCCCTCTGAGTTCCAGGACAGCCTGATCTAGATAGAGAATTTCAACTAGGGCTACCTGGTGAAGTCTTCTTATAAAAAAGGGGGGGAGCCACCTAACATTGGGATGCCAAAGGCCTTACCAACTTGTCATCTGACTACCTTGTGTGTGTGTGTGTGTGTGTGTGTGCGTGTGTGCACATGTCTTTGTACCAACAGACAGTTTCTAATAAACTCCAGGCCTTCAGCTCAGCTCCATCACCACTGTTTGACAGGATGTATTCAAAATGCTGTCTATCCATCTGTCCATCCATCTATCTGGCTCTGGTCTTGCACCTCACCTCCGCAGTCCTGCTCCTCTATAGCTTGACTGACCCCAATGGCCTGGCTCTGAAACGCTGATCCAGCTCTCTGACTCTAACAGCTGAGTGGGTTCCTTCAGGTTTTACCCAAGCAGCTGTCTTTGCAGTCTGTACCTGCCTCTGCCTCCAGCGAAGAGTCTTTGAATGGAATGACTTCTTTAACCCTTTGTAACCGTTCTATAACACACACACACGCACACGCACACACACACAGACACACACACTCACACTCACACACACGGATGCTGGTTAGGTCTTTTGTCATCTGAGAAGAGGGAACCTCAATTGAGAAGATGTTTCCATAAGATTGACTCATTGTAAGGAAGACTGTGGAGCATTTTCTTGATTAGTGATTGATATGGAAGGGACCAGATTGTAGGTGATGCCATCCTTGGGCAGTTGGCTCTGGGTTGTACCAAAAAGCAATCTGAAGAAACCATGAGAAACAAGCCAGGAAGCATTACCCCTCCACGGTCTCTGTTTCAGCTCCTGTCTCTAGGTTCCTGTACTGAGTTTCTGCCCTGGTTTCCCTTCTAGATTCTTCTGAGCTGACAACATGAACACAGCGGATCAGAGCTGTGGCAGGTGAAATCAGACAGTTGTGGAAGGACCAAAAGGAAATTAGGCTTGAGCGACAAATTACAGAATTAACAATCAAAATTATGCTGTAAACATTTAAAAAATAAAGTTTTCATTCTCCATTCCCAATATAAAAATTGTTGCTGTTATTTATTACTGTAATTGTTCAAGGTAGGCAGAGGACTGAAGACCTCTCAAACAAACCTACAGTTTGGATACATGCTATTCATCCCGAGTCTGAGGCATGGCTCAGTGGTAAGAGTCCTGGCTAGCCGGTGTGAGGCCCTGGGTTTGATGCTCAGAATTGCAAAGGAGAAAAGGAAGTGTTATTGTTTGAGCATGAAAATGCCTTTCAGGGAACTGGATAGAGCTGAGTAATGTCTGCCGCGGCTGCTTAGGGGAGAGCAGTGGCCTCTTCCTCAAAGCTGGCTTACTGGGCCATATTTTATAAGAAGTCTGTGTCCACTCCTAGCTTGTGTCTGTTCACTGAGGTACACTAATGGGACTTACCTTTATAAGAGTCGCCATGGTCATGGTGTCTCTTCATGGCACCTGACTCAGTAGCTTTTGTTGTTGCTGTTGTTGTTGTTGTTGTTGTTGCTGTTGTTGTTGTTGTTGTTGTTGTTGGGCAGCGACAGGGTTTCTTTGTGTAGCCCGGGTGGTCCTGAAACTCACTCTGTAAACTAGGCTGCCTTGAACTCACAGAGGTTCACCTGCTTTTGCCTCCCTAGTGTTGGGATTAAAGGTATGTGCCACCACTGCCCGGCTTGCTCAATAGTCTTTAAAAAATATTTTCTGAAAACAGCCAGATCTGAAATCCCCTGGTTGCAATTAAAAATCTCACGTAGAAGGGAGGAATAGGAAAATATCAGCATTGGGCCTTCTTTTCTTCTAAGGCCCAAATGATCTTGCAGAGACACCCCAAATGTTACTTTCTCCACTTCTTAGATAACAGCAGCACTATTTGCACTGTGTGCTGCAGATTGAGGGGGGTTGAGACAGAACATTCAGAACTCTGCAGAGCATGAGGAAAATGAGGTGGCCTTGTAAAAATCCCAAGTCCAAGGTGCTGTCTCCCAAGGCACCTCTCACGGGACTGTCAGAGGCAGAGGAAAGGCCCCAGTATCCTCAGAAGAGACAGGTATTAAAATATGCTGCAACATGTGTGGTTGTGAGGAAGTGATACACCCACTTCATACAGCAGTGCATGCGGTCCATATTTTAATGGTAAAGGTTAAGTCTACACGTAAGAGGACATTTCACAGAACAGCACCTTCTGTGTGCACATGTCTTGCTATACTGTGCTTTCCATGAGAGCAGAGCATTTAATTAGTTTAAGTCTGTGTCCCCTGCACCTTGGAGGTGTCAAGTCAAGCTTGCATAGCAGGAAAAGATGGCTGTGAAGCTGTGTGGAAAGAGAATGTGTGTAGTGTGGATGTGTTGTTATTCTAACCATATCTCTTGTTTCTTATCAGTGGGAATTTCAGGAGTGAAACAGGCCACTGCGTAATCTGTGTTACTGTGCATTCGTGTGTGTATGTGTGTGTGTGGTGTGTGTGTGTGGTGTGTGTGTGTGTGGTGTGTGTGTGTGTGTGGTGTGTGTGGTGTGTGTGTGTGTGGTGTGTGTGTGGTGTGTTTGTGGTGTGTGTGTGGTGTGTGTGTGTGTGGTGTGTGTGTGTGGTGTGTGTGTGGTGTGTGTGGTGTGTGTGTGGTGTGTTTGTGGTGTGTGTGTGGTGTGTGTGTGTGTGGTGTGTGTGTGTGGTGTGTGTGTGGTGTGTGTGGTGTGTGTGTGTGTGTGGTGTGTGTGTGGTGTGTGTGTGTGTGTGAAGGTCAGAAGTTGAACTGGGTATCTTCTTCAGTCACTCTGCCTGACTATTTGAGACAGGGTCTCTCTCTCACTGAACCTAGAACTCACCAGTTTATCTAGACTGGCTGGTCACTGGGAATCTGCCTGTCTATGCCTCTCCAGGGTTGGTTAAAGACACAACACTGTTCGAAGCATCTTACACGAATGCTGTAAGGTCCTGTGCTTGTGTGGCAAATGCTTTTCCAGCTGTGGTGGCTTCAATGGGATGTCCCCATATCTCTTTGAACACTTTGACCCCAGAGATGCCACTGTTTGAATAGGTTTAGGAAGGGCAGCCTTGCTGGGGCAGGCCTTTAAGAGTTTAAAGACTTACACGACGTTTCTAGTTTGTTCTTTCTCTGTTCCTTACAGATGTGGGCCTTCAACTTCCTGCTCGTTATAGCAGCCATGCCTGCTGCATGCTGTCACACTTCCTCATCAGGACAGCTTCTTATCCTCTGGAAATCTAAGGCCAAATCAATTCATTCTTCTAGAATTGCCACGATCGTGGAGTTTTATCACAGCAACAGAAAAATAACAGGGCCTCTCACCAGCGGAGCCTCCTCCTCAGCCCCTGCATGGCTGTTGACTTGGAGACAAATGAGGACTGACCTGTGGACCTTATCTCCCTGCAGCCTGTCTCCCTGGAGGACTTTGAATACAAAGTCTGAATACAAAGGGGCTATTTATTGGCAAAGGAATTTGGGCTTGGCATTCTT
Source organism: Arvicola amphibius (assembly GCF_903992535.2). Classification (NCBI taxonomy): domain Eukaryota; kingdom Metazoa; phylum Chordata; class Mammalia; order Rodentia; family Cricetidae; genus Arvicola; species Arvicola amphibius. The sequence goes on along the minus strand of NC_052047.1, from coordinate 35,292,048 downwards.
GAGTTTCTTCATGGGGGGGTATAGTTTGTTTTATGATATTACAGAATATGAAGCTTTAATCCTGAGAATGACTTCAGTGATATATATGGCTTTTGAAACTTCTGTGATCCTCAAATATCATCTTGGTATTTGAAGCAGTGTTTCAAAGATACTGCTCGGGCCTTTCAGAGTGAATAGTTTCTATCTAAATTGTCAATTTATTTGTGAGTCTGCCATCTTGTACCTACTTTGCATAATTAATATTGTAAACAATATTAATGATGTTCTTTGATATTGGACTTGGGAAGGAAAATTTAATTTTAAATGTATTCTGCAAATAATTTGATAGTTGATTCTGTAAATGTCATTCGTAATGTACTTATTGCTTCCCAAACAGCTCCTCTGGCAATAAGCCACATTATATAGCAAATAATTTCTTTATCTTCTTGGATTAAATAAAACAGCATATTTATCTCTGTCTTTGAATTTTTCTTACTGTGACTCACTTTGCCCTCAAAGTGAAGTTTAAAAATAAATAATAAGCTGGGTGGTGGTGGTGGTGCACACCTTTAACCCCAGTACTTGGGAGGTGGAAGCAGGCAGACCTCTGTGAGTTCATGGCCAGCCTGGTCTATAGGGTGACTTTCAGGACAGCCAGGACTGTTGCACAGAGAAACCCTGTCTCAAAAATAATCAAAATAAATAAATTTAAAAAAATAAATTAAAAAATAATAAATTCTTATGACCTTTTGTTTTCTCATCATATATAAAAAAGAAAAAAGGATGAATGCAAACTTAAGAATATAAAATGCATGAAAGTATCTTATTAAAATCCCTGAAGTTAGACAATGGGAGTCATCTCTTAGGCTGCCATAACAAGCGGTGGCTTAACTCAGCAGAAATGAGTTGCTGCATAACTCTAAAATCGGGTGTCAGTAGGCTGCTGTTTCTCTCTCTCTCTCTCTCTCTCTCTCTCTCTCTCTCTCTCTCTCTCTCTCTTTCTGTGTGTGTGTGTGTCTCTCTCTCTGTCTCTGTGTGTGTGTGTGTGTCTGTCTGTCTGTCTGTCTGTCTGAAAACTGAATAGGATTCCTTTTTCCCTCCTCCTGGCTTTTGGTAGTTTGTAACAATCTTGCACACATCTTACTTTGTAGATGCAGCTGAACAACCCTCTGTCTTCACATGACCATCTCCCTACAGGGACACTAGGCGTCTACCCTATTCCACTAGGACTTCCTATTGGCTAATTATATTGGCAGTGACCTTATTTTCTTTCTTTCTTTCTTTTTTTTTTTTTTTTTTTTGGTTTTTCGAGACAGGGTTTCCCTGTAGTTTCTAGAGCCTGTCCTGGAGCTAGCTCTTGTAGACCAGGCTGGTCTCGAACTCACAGAGATCCGCCTGCCTCTGCCTCCCGAGTGCTGGGATTAAAGGCGTGCGCCACCACGGCCCGGCCGTGACCTTATTTTCAAGTCCTGTCCCATTCTGAAATACTGGGAGCTAGGGCTTGAACATATTACTCTTTTTGAAAGGGGCCAATCATGGTAGTGTGTGCTTTTAGTCCCAAAGCTCAGGAGACAAGTAGGAGGGGCTCTGTGTGTTCAAGGTCAGCCTCATCTACAGAGGGAGTTCTAGGCTACACCGTGACACCCTATCTTAAAAAAAGAAAGGAAAGACGGAAGAAAACAAAAAGGCATGATCCAATTTATAATAACCATTTGCTATCAAACTTTAACAAATAGCTCAGAGGTAAGAGCACTGGCTGCTCTTCCAGAGGTTCTGGGTTCAAGTCCCAGCACATATCATCTATAAATCTAGTTCCAGGGATCTGACGCCCTCTCTGGCTTCTGCCGGCAAAAAGCAAGCACATGGTAAGTACATAGAAATAAATGCAATGATTATTGTCCTAAGGAGAATAGATGCAAAAACATTCATATCTTCTCCCTCCCTCCTTCCCTCCCTCCCTACCCCCTCTCATTCTCTTTCTCTCTGTCTCTCCTCTCCTCTCCTCTTCTCTCCTCCTCTCCTCTCTCCTCTCCCCTTGTGGAGATACCTGCAAGAAGGTGGGTGTCAGGAAGAGAGGCCTCTCCTATCCCTGACCATGGCCTGAACCGATTCTGACCTCTAGCCCTCAGTGAGTAAATACATTTCTACTGTTTAAGCCGCCTTGCTAACAGTATTTGTTACGTCAGCCTTACCTAGATAAGCACAAAATCATATCTGCTCACTGTTTCCACGTGACTCAGCAGTGCAAGTGTCAGAGCCCAAGGTCAATGATGGTGAAGGAAAGAGGTTCTTGGATTCGTCAGGAGTAGTGGGGGCAGAGGACTTCGTTTATTGATCATGAATACAATGATCCAGCGTTATCTTTCATAGAAAAATACCTTTTCTACAGGCTATTGCATAGCAATTTTTTCCTCTCTTTTCTTTTTAACGTAATTAATTTGATTGATTCTTTGGGAATTTCACATCATGTACCCAAGTCTCACTCATTTCCCAGTCCCTTTACCCCTATAGCCCCCCAATAAAATAAAATAAAAATTAAAAATAACCTTTTGCCCCTCTGTCTTTCCCACCTTTCTCCCACAGAGTCAACTGCCAATAATGACCTTGGGAGCTGTGGTGTATGATGAAATATACCCTCTAGGCCAAACAGCTTGACTTGCAAATGTTTATCACAGTAAGTTGTTGGTCTGGTTTAAGGCTTCCAGCTTCTGGGGCACCATCGATACTGGACCCTCATTGAAACTGCTCTAGTATATCCTGCTGTCGCCCTGAGTCATGGAGATTTTGCAACCACGTTTCCACAGTACCAGTCCCTTCACAGACTCTAGCAATTCATAGATGGGGTAGATGTTGAGGTGGGCCAACTCAAAGCCCTGGATGTGGGCCTGGGTGTTAGCTAAGTTGGCCAACCTGGGTCTCAACTGGGACTACCCCTCTCAGGTGAGGATTAGGGCCATCTCTCCAGAGTGCATAGTGAGGGGTGGGGTCAGCTCTCCCATTACATAGGCTGATGGTAGGGGGAGACCGTTCCCCCAGGGCTGACAAACTTTAAGGCCAGCTCTCCAATGCTCACGCCAAAGGGCCAGTTGAGGGGTGGGGGCAGCTCTCCTGCTGAGGTGGCCAGTGAGGGGCAGAACCAGTTCTCCAGTGACCATGCCCCTGGGGCCAGTTCTCTCATGGCCCCCAGTGGTACCTTGCCACAGACTTCAACACAGACCCTAATTGAAGTATGACCATGAATCTAGACATGACCTTTGGCCACAGTCTGGGGTGGGACATCATGATGGCTCCAGTTGACATCACAGGCCACCAAGATCATCATGGCCCTGGAACAGTGTGACCTTCGGACACCAACATGGCCTCAGGTGTCGGCCCAGACCATGGACATCCATATGGACCTTGGTGGTAACACAGGCTATGGACTAACCTGGTGAGGTAGGGCCACATTACTTTGCTTTTGTCTGTTGAGACAGACCAACACATAGCTGAGGTTAGACTTGAACTCCTGATCCTCTCCCTCCACCTCCTGAGTGATGGTATTCAAGGCTTTTACCCTCATACCTGTCTAGTTATTCCTTTTTAGCTCGTTTATTGCATTATCTTGGTCTATAGCATTGCTAACTGGTCCACCATGATAAACTGATAAAAGGGTTTGGGGTTAGTAATATGGAAGTGTTAAATTCGTTGTCCCCTAGATCCTGCTGGCTATATGCTTACTGGGAATTTTTATGTCTTAGGAGGCTGCATTTCTGTAGCTAGGGTAAAATTCAGAGCCAGCTACTGTGCCAGGGTTGTTTGAGGTGAAAGAGGACAGAGCAGGCTAACTGCCGCTCATCACATGAAGACCTCTCCCTTGGCCTTGGCAAGAGAAACAGTGTTTTTCTGTTCAGCCATTGGCTTAATTTGTATTTAACCCTGTAGAGTATGGTCTGTGTATCAGTGACGGGAAGTAGGGTGGCAGCCACTTGTCAGTTTTCTTTTCTGTGTTCCAGATAAAACAATGGGTAGAGGTTTTTATTTATTTATTTATTTTTTGTTTTGTTTTGTTTTAAATCCTCTTAAACTGATTGTGGCATGAAGTCGAGGGTCAGGGAGTAGTAACCCAATCTCTGACGTTCATCTATCATCTCTTACAGCCCATTTCCTGCCAGGCCATCCTCTACATAGGTTGAATTTTATGCAAAGGTAGAAGAGTTGGAGATGATTTTAGAAGCATTAGAATATATCGTGTGTGTGTGTGTGTGTGTGTGTGTGTGTGTGTGTGTGTGTGTGTATACACCAAGGGCAGAGATTTTAGGTAGCTCACTAATTAGTGAGGAAATTAGGAAAGCTGATAAAGCTGATTGAAATGAAGTTAAGAATAAAAATAAAGGAATATTCAAGTGACTTTATGAATTGTAACAAACTGGAATTTTATACAGGAATAGGTAGGCAGGAAATGCAGCCGAGTCCTCAGTCAGGCAGATTTCATTGCACGCTTACAGAGGCAGCGAGTAGGGTAAGGTCACTCTTCCCCAGCCACCAGTCTACACCCCAGTTCTCAGAACCTGTAATTGTGTTAGGTTCACCACAAAGGGGAATTACAACTGCAGATCACGTGAAGATTGGCTCTATATCTGACTTCATTACAGGGAGACTATCCTGGACCACTGAGCTCAGCTCAATGGAATCCCAAGGGTCTCTAAAGTGCAAGAGAGTGACCGAAGGGAGTCAGAGAGGGCTGCGACTGTGGAAAACTTCAGAATGGTGGAGCACTGCTGGCTTTGAAGACAGAGAAATGGGTCTGGGAACCAAGGAGGAAACTGGGCAATGGCAACCGGAAAAGGGAAGGGAGTGAGTTCTCCCCTGGGCTTTCCAGAAAGAGATGGAGCCCTGCAGAAGTCTTGACCTCAACCCAGCAAGTCTATAGTAGGATTCCTGATCCCCAGCATTATGTAAGTCATAGATAACTGTTCGAAGCCACCAGTCTTGTGGCACATTTTAATAGCAGAGACAGAGAACTAACACAATCGAAAAAGACTTAGTTACCTGCAACTTAGAGGTTAAATATAACACCAGACAAGGCCCAGATGAGGAGGCTCATACAACCCCTAGAGCCTCAGCCTCCTATCGAATGTATGCTTTTAAAAGTGGCACTAGACCTCATTTATTGAGACCCCATACCAAGCTACCTCTGTAGACCTTATGGAGCCTGCTTTTTCAGGTTGCTGTTATAAGTAGGAGTGTATTCCGGTGAGATGCTCTGCCCAGTGCAGGACTATCAATCCCTGCTGGGAGTAGCAATGAGCAAATTGATGACTTGGTGACTCAGTAGAACCCCCTGGAAAACCGGGGAGAGCCAAGTCATCAATAACGCTGCTATCAATTCTCGCCCCTTCAGCCAGTTTCTAGGCAAAAGAAGAGATGGCCTGTTGTGAAACAACTGCTTCAGTTTGTGACGTGTGTTGCGCCAAGATTTTCTTACTTTCAATTAACGCAGTCCAGGTAACCCTTAGGAATTGACTCTGAACCTGTGGGGAGGCATTAGTCAGACGTAATTGGTGGACATTGAAAAATGAATTATAAAAATGCATAAGCTAAAAATTTTTTTAAAAAATTGTGTGGTTTTGCCTCCTCTGGCACCCATACCGCTTTTCATAGCAACATTCTTGAATTTTGGGTGAGAATTCCACTCATTCCCCTTTGGTGGGTGAATGGTCCAAACTTTGTTGGCTATATTTTAGGACAAACGGCTGGCTTAGCAATTTTGTAAAACCAAATTTGATGCCATGAAAATGAAGCCCGTATGGTCATACAAAATCACTGGGCAAGCGCACTTTGTGTGATCTGGTCTTGGCTGAGCTGGTGCAACATGGGCTAACCTGTGCCAGAAACCAGTTTGACAGTAAAATTAGTTTAGGGGGAAGCAAAGGAGAACAGGCTTCTTTGATGTTATCTGGACTCTTGAATCTGGTTGTGGCTCAAGAAGGGGTCATCTGTCTCCATTTTCTCTCACAGCTGCTCTGTTACTGAGCCTTTGATTTCTCATGTGTTGGTTTAGTTTAATTTCTGTTATTGAAATACTCTTTGTTGCAGCAATTCCTCCTCACCCATGGAGAACATATTCCAAGGTGCTTAGTGGAGGCCTAGAACTGCAACTTCAGTACTGCTTAATCTTTTTTTTTTTTCTTTTTTTTTGGTTTTTCGAGACAGGGTTTCTCTGCAGCTTTTTTAGAGCCTGTCCTGGAACTAGCTCTTGTAGACTACCAGGCTGGCCTCGAACTCACAGAGATCCGCCTGCCTCTGCCTCCTGAGTGCTGGGATTAAAGGCGTGCGCCACCACCGCCCGGCTTGCTTAATCTTATATATATTGCATTTCTTCCCCTGTACATACATACCTGTGATGAAGTTTTATTCATAAAGCAGCAACAGTAAAATATTGAGAATAAATTGCAACAATATACTTCATAAATTATATGTATGTGTTCTCTCAAACTATCCTCATGTACTGTGCCTATGTCTCATGACACACACATGATACAAAGCCAGGTGTGGTGTGGTGACCATTGCCTCTAATCCCATACTTGGGAAGCAAAGGCAGGTGGATCTTTGTAAGTTCCAGACTAGCTAGGGCTACAGAGTGAAACCTTGTAGAGAGGTGTGTGTGTGTGTGTGTGTGTGTGTGTGTGTGTGTGTGTGTGTGTGTGTGTGTGCAAAGCCTATATCAAGAGATGAAATGAGGTGGATGGCATAGGCATTATGATATTGTGTCAGGCTATTATTGACCTGACAATATCACAAGAGGGTCTTCTGTTTTGTTTTAAATTGAGATGACATAAAGCTCAACCATGTCACTTGGGTGAGACTACAGAAGAGGCAGAGGGAAATCAAATTCAGCTACTAGAATTAATAGGATCACTGATCCAGTCAGCAAAACTAAGTCTTAGAATGAAACCTATCTTGCTGATAAAATGATTTAGGATTTTCTGGCATCCAGAACTGTGAGAAAAAAGAAGTCACTCTTTTTACTCAGTCTGTTATATTTAACACCAAGTGAACCAGAACACACGAGTGCACATGTACACACATGCACACACATGCACACGTGCGCACACACACACATACACACATAGACACGGGGCGGGAAAGGCAGGTTAAACAAATAATTAAAAATTTGACAATGTTAAAGTATAGGACAAAGGATACATGGGCAATGAAGAGAAGGTAACATGTTAGCTGAGCTGGAAGGATAGGGGATCTATGCTGGAGACTCTGGGAATCTGTATGTGGACACTGGCCTTAGGAAAAACGTCTATGTTTTTATAGCACACCCTTTGACTCCTAGGCAGCAGCTGACTGGCACCTGGGCTCCTAGGAACCATGAAGATAATTACACTTCTGAGAGAGTAGGAGACAGAGATGCATGGTTTCACAGCTGGGGTATGACCTGCTCTCCAGCCCTTTAGTCAGCCCCTCCTCAGTCCCTCCATGCTTTCCTCTCAATCTTTTGCTCTTCTTTCTCATTTTTCTCTATGTCTCTTTTCTAGGTTGCCGCTGATGACTGCCCCTCCCCTGCATACCTTTGCTTAGCCAGTAACCAAATCTCGGAAGCCACATCCACGTCATCTTTCCTTCTCTCTTCTCCCACACAATCACTGCAATCCAGGAACTCCCTCACTGTGTGCAACAGCCTCCTCGTGATCTTTCTAAACCTGATGATGTCACACTTCTGCTTAAACTACTAGTGAGTCTCTAGAGTGCAGGGTTAAGATCAGATGCCTTTTTGGTTTTGTTTTTTTTTCTTTTGTCTTTTTTCAAGATAGAATTTCTCTGTGTAACAACAGCTCTGGCTGTCCTGGAACTAGCTCTTTTAAACAAGGCTGACCTCAAACTCACAGAGATCTGCCTGTCTCTGTTTCCCCAGAGCTGGGATTAAAAGCGTGTGCCACCACCGCCTAGGCAGATGCCTTTTAAAAAACCTATTTTTAACTAAAACATAATCCCATCATTTCTCCCCTTCCCTCTCTTCCAACCCCTTCCAACTGACCCAGTGATGTTTTTTTTCTTTTAGCACATCCTGCCTCTCTGTAGTCCAGATCGTTCATGTCCCAGGTCCAGCCACATTCGGTCAGCTCACACCAAACCATCCTCTGACTGTTCTGTTATTTTAATGCTCTGTTCCTTCATTTGGAATCTCCTTCCCCTTTTCCTTTTCCTTCAAGATTAAGGGTAAGAATTATATTTTGCAGGAACCCCGCCCCCCGATTTACTCAGCTTATGCCCATATTTTACACAAGTTTTGCAGTGATCTCCATTTACTCTGCTGTCTCTCAGGAGGTCAACGTTATGTTCATAGTCTCCATGCCAAGCGTAATGTCTACCACATAGCCGGTTTCACAAGAGCTTGAAAGAAGTTAAATCACAGGGGTTAGTGAATCACTGTCTGGAGAGGTCATAGATATTTTGGAAGCTTCTGTATACGGAAGTAGACAGATTTTTAAGGTTTCGAAGCCCAAGTAGAATCGTCTGCGTCCTATATAAGACGAAAATTGCTTCACCCTTTTCACTTCTTAGATCTCTGAGCCAATAGGCCCGTAGAACAGGTGGACCCAAAACAAGAAGAAAAACTGCACTTCCCGTCATGCCTCTGGAACCAACTCCCGATGACCTTTAACGTCCCCACCTCACTCACACGGAAACGAAAGGGCCACTTCCGGTTTTGCAACCCCTGGGTGCCGGCGGCGTAGGTCGGCCCTTTAGGGCCTTATTCAGAAGCTCCGCCTTTGCTTGGGTCTTTCTGGAAAGACAGCTTTGATCAGGACCGAGTGGGGCAGGTAATACCCGGCTGCCGTGGGGCTTCTGGAGCCGTGTGCTGCACGGGGCCGGTAGACCCCGTTCCGCTGGGGGTTTGGGGTTCCGGCGGGCTCTGGAAGCGGGTCGGAGGTTCCGTCGCCCAGCACTGACGTTTTGCTCTTCTTTTCTCTGCTGTCCCAGCGTCCCGGGCTTCTGCGTGTCTCCCATGGCGGATACGACCCCGAACGGCCCCCAAGGGGCGGGCGCTGTGGTAAGTGATCGGCCTGGTCTCCTGGCTTCATGATGCCAAGAGTTGGCGAGGAGCCGGAAGTGTTGAGAGGGCTAGAGCTTTCTGGAAGCCGCTGCCTGCGGGACTGGGGTTAGGGGGTGGAGTGCGGGTGGAGAGGAGCTCGAAGTTTGTTTCAAAAGCGACTGCAGGCAGGCATGGAGCAGGTGGCCGTCACCTGACTGCTGGGATCTTGGGCCTCCCTGCGCCTTCCCACACCTCTTCGGTCCCAAGGTTAAAGATGCCATCTGAGGCAGAGGCTTCCACCCACACGCCTCGTGGTGCCCGTAGTATTGCCCTTTGTACCTACTTTAAGCTTTGTAAGAAATCCCGAAAAGGGCACAGCGGTGTGTTTTCTTCAATTTGTTGTTTACTTAAGAGGAATACCACTCTTCCGTAAACTTTATAATTAAAAATGTTGTTCTGTAGCTCCACCCTGGACATTTTGTTACTTTGCTGATCTATTTGAAATTCTTGCTAACTCACGAAGGCTGAGGGTTATTCTCCACTCCGTTTGGGAAGTTTAACATTGATGTATGTTAACCTAATATGTAATTCATACTCAGTTTTCCTCCATTGTCCATTGGCACTTCCCGTCCTTGGGATTCAGCATTGCATTTATTAGTCTTATCTCTTTACTTTTAATCAATGAAAGTTCCTTTGTTCTCCCTCTTTGGGTTTTGAAGACAGATAGTTTCAGATGTCAGTGCAGTCTGAGATTTGGTAGAGACAGGGACAGTCTGAGGTTTCGTAAAGACAGTATTCAGTCTGAGGATTTGTTGAGACAGGATCACCCTTAGGTCTGAGCATTGGTAGAGGTAAAAACTCTTTAGTAGTTGGCTGCTGTGCTTCTCTGATCCTTCAACTCTCACCCCACTAATAACTGACTCCGAGTTTTTATTAAGACCAGTTAGAATTCGTGCTACACAGAATGATCCAGAAACTGCAGTAACACGACTGATTGTGTCCTTCTCAAGGCACAAGAACCATTTTATGTTGATTCTGTCTTTGGGGGAATTCAGGTGTGATGTTTAAGGTGATATCATCAACTGATTCTCGGTTGTAAAAATACAGTTTCCACCTTTATAATTCAAAAGTTGTCTGTCTAATGTTTTGAGACTGTGTGCCCTCAATTTGTGTTCAATCCAAAGAGCCATTAAAATAGTTTTTTTGGGGGGAGCGTTGGGACTGTATATATTAGGCAGTTCACACTTCAAAACTTAAACCAACATATGCCTTTTAAGCTCCCTTGTTATGTAATAGAATGTACCTCCATAGAAAAGGCCCTGGGACTGGAAAGATGGGCTCAGGGTTTAAAAGTGACTACAGTTTTTGCAGAAGACCCTAGTTCAGTTCTCAGCACGTGGCTCTTCTTGCGGGGCCATCTTGATGACCCATCACATGGATTTTAGAGAGAATACTCTAAACAACATAGTAAGGTAGATTCATCCTTGGATTTGATTGCTGCTATAATCGGGTACCTTTAGGGATATCACAGTAGAATAGCTAGCTCCCAATAGGGCCAACCACATTCATTCATTCATTCATTTTTGAGACAGGGTTTCTCAGTAGCTATGGAGCTAGTCTTGGGACTTGCTCTGTATACCAGGTTGGCCTCGAACTCACAGAGATCCTCTCTCTGCCTCCCGAGTGCTGGGATTAAAGGTGTGCACCTCCATCACCTTCATCTTGATGAAGCAGATTTTAAATTCTTGCTTTCATGATGAACTTAATCTGGGGTCATTAATAACAGGTAAAGCTTCTGTGGTGGCCTGTAGGGAATGCAGAATCATATGGTCTGAGAAGCAGATAGCATCTCATACTTGACAGGAATGTTTTGAGTGCTTTGGGTGTGCAAGGCCTTTTGACATAAACATGCCAGATAGTCTACAGATTGATGACTTCATCAGTAATTGCTGCAATGATTTTACCTTTCTCTTTTTAATGGCTTATTTCTTTCAAACCTAATATTTGATGTCTTAGTTCTGTGGCCTGACTATTTGGGTTTGAGATTTTTCTAAGAATAGACATTATAGTCTCTTGAGAGTCATTAGTTCTTATTTAACGTTTTAAAATAGATGGAGCCATTCATTATTATAAATGTTGAAATAGCACAGAAAGTTGAATTACTGTCCTGATTTTTTTCTGAAAAAAGGCTTGCTTCTTAAGCCTTGTACAGCATGTATGTGAAAAAGCAGTTAGGTAACATGAGTTTCCACTGAATAATCTAAAAAACAAACGTTGCAAGGTGGTCGTTAAAATATCCTTCATAGGAGTAAAAGTGCATAATTTGTCCTTAACATAATTTGGATTTAGTTTACCATAATATTTTTCTTCTTAAATCTAGCAATTCATGATGACCAATAAACTGGATACGGCAATGTGGCTTTCTCGCTTGTTCACAGTTTATTGCTCCGCTCTGTTTGTTCTGCCTCTTCTCGGGTATGTATTATATTTCTGACTCAGAGAGTTGTTCAGTCAGCATTTATGAAATGCTTTTTAGCCTTTGTTAAAATGTGAATGGCATAAGACTAACGCAAACCCCATTTAAAATTTACAGTCATGGTTCTTGCAGTTGTTAACTTTTTTAACTTGACAAAGAGTGAATGCTTTTTATTATGAAGTTAGATATGTGTTTGAAGTGATGCTTTCCAGAATGTGGGATACATTTGTGTAATTTGTTTTCTATTGACAATTAAATGATTTAGGTGTTGTGCAATTATGATGCAATTCACAGAGGAGGAAGAGCCGTGGTAGCTGTTATGTCTCATGATAACTTTTCCTCTGCTAATTTGCAGGTTGCATGAGGCAGCAAGCTTTTACCAGCGTGCTTTGCTGGCGAATGCCCTCACCAGTGCTCTGAGACTGCATCAGAGATTACCACACTTCCAGTTAAGCAGAGCCTTCCTGGCTCAGGCCTTGCTAGAGGACAGCTGTCATTACCTGCTGTATTCACTCATTTTCGTCAATTCCTACCCTGTTACAAGTATCCTTTTCATGTCATGGCGGTGAAATTACCATACTAGCATGTAGGAGATGTCTTGATTTTCTGTTGGAAGGATACAGTAATGTTCCATGAAGCATGTTTGTTTGGATTTTAGTCTGTCATTTTTATGGAGATATATTAATGTAAAATTTCTGTCCCCAAAATGTGAAATCTACACTCTGTAAGAGCTGTCTTGGGAATTTAAACTTCATCTCTCAATATTCCTGCCTTGTAAGTCTAGCGGATATTTAACAATTAACGTTTAAAGCACATGAATTCAGTATTAAATCTTTATGATTATGTAATTTTTCAAATGCATATTATTTACATGTATGAGTGTTTGCCTGGTATACCGTGTGTTCTTGATGCCTGTGGAGACTAGAGGAGGCTGTTGAAGCTCCCGCAGCTGAGGTTGGAGCAGTTGTGAGCCACTGCGGGTGATGCTTTGTAAAAGCAGCCAGTGCTCTTCACTCACAGCCCTCTCTCCAGCCCCATTTACTTGTTACTAAAAAAAAGTCTTTGTGATCTAGGAACAAAAAAAGATTAATCTGTGAAAATAATTTGCTATATATAAACTAGAAATTAAGGCATAAGCCAGGTGTGGTGAGCCCGTAATCGTAGCATTGGGAGGCACAGGAGGTTTAAAGCCAGCCTGGTTTACAGCTAGTTTCAGGCCAGCCAAGGTTACATAGTGAGACTTGACTCAAAGAGCAAAACCAGGCTAGCAGGTTGGCTCAGCAGGTTCATTCTTAGGCATCGGAGGAAGAGAAGTAGTGGGCAGTGGCAAGACCTAAAGAAATCAGGGATTATGGTATATACAGAGGTGGCCCAAAGTGATACTGCAAATGTATTTGGGCCTTTGCTATTTGTTTGTGTTGTTCTTTGAAACAAGGTTTCTCTGTGTAGCAACCCTGACTGTCCTGGAACTGCCCTTTGTTGACCAAGCTGGCTTCAGACTACAGAAATCTGCCTCCTGAGTGCAGGCAGGGAGTCCTTTGTTCTTAATGTGGTATATTGTCCTTGCTCTTTCAGTGACTGGCACTTGAGAATAAAATGGTAGACTTTTCTTCACTCCTTATCTTTTCTAAATAATTTAAAAGTGACATTGAACCAGGCAAGTAATCTCATGCCTGTAATTCTATCACTTGGAAAGTGAGGGTATGAAGTCAAGGTTAGCCGAGGTTTCCATGAGACCCTGTCTCCAAAAGTTGTGGCGGGGGGTGAAGTGATATCAAAAGCTAAAATTTGTGAACTGTAGACAGGAGATAAATACTCACTCCAAGTCTCCTTGGTCTCTATGTGTTCATTTGACAGAGGATGAAATTTGTCCTAGGAGAATGAGGTTTGTGAAAACCAGAACTGGAATCCACATATCCTAACTCCTGTTGACTGCTTCTGTTATTGAATTAGACTTCAAGTCTGGGGGGTCAGAGTTTGAGAGGAATTTTTTAAAGCTTTATCAGTTGCACATAGGCCTTAAAAATGAGAAGCATTTAAGTTTCAAGTTTTAAAGGAATCTGTTTCGTTAAAAGGTTAAAAGGTACACCTGTGATCCCAGCTCCTGGGAAGTTGAGGCAAGGAGGAACAAGTGTTTAAGGCCAGCCTAGGCTGCAGAGTAAGACACGCTTGTGTTTAGATTCTTGTAATGTTTGGGCCCACTGCTCACTGGTTGGAATGAGTGAGTTAGTGTTGCAGTGAATTTGGTACTTAGGTTGTTAGCACTCAGCAGTTTCCACCCATGCCATACTGCTACCTAGTACAGGAAAGTAGAGGGATTCATTTCTTGTGCTGATACTATTAGCAATGACATTTTAAGGCTACTTTTTATGCCATTCATCATTGATAGTTTGTCCTTTATGGAAATACTTGACAAGTTTCTTATTAATCTGACAAAAATTGGAGTGGATCGTTCTCATTTTTTCTTCTGAAAAGTTGAGCCAGGTGGTGATGGCTCATGCCTTTAATCCCAACACTTGAGAAACAGAGGCAAGCAGATTTTTGTGAGTTTGAGACCAGGCTGGTCTGTAGAGTGAGTTCCAGGACTGCCAGGGCTACACAGAGAAACTCTGTCTTGAAAAACAAAAAAGAAAAATTGGATGAAAATTGTGTGTTTACCTATAGTGTAAGATAGGTAACTATTGGACTTAATATAAAATTTTAAAAACCATTGGATTTAATAACAAATTTTTTTCAGATTTGTAATTAAACTGATAGTTTTATGTAAACTGAAATTTACAATCTCTTATAAATTCAGTATGAATTTTTACAAATTCAAAATGTTTTTAAAAAAGGATTTAGGTATATTTCCTCAAAGTAATGGGATTTAAGCCCATTTCTTTGACACCTTTGTCAACAGTGTAGACTCTCTTAAAAGCAAGATTTTCTGTGTTTAAAACCAAATTGGTGCACTGGAGAGATGGCTCTTAGAGCTTTTACTGTCCTTGCAGAGGATCCAGATTTGGTCCCAGCACCCACATTGGGCAACTCACAACTGCCTATAATTCCAGGTGCAAATGATCCACTCCACTGGCCCCCAAGGGCACCTGCATGTGTGTGGTGAACATAAACTCGTGCAGGTACACACATAATAAATCCTAAAAAAAAAAAAAAAAAGTGGGGTGAGAACTATATTCAATCATTTGGGTTGGCCTGCATTTCACCTTTGCTTAGCAGATACTTATGGTGCTTTATTAAAAAATGTTTTTGATGTCCCAAACAGATGGTAAGATTCAGAAAGTGAGGAAGTTTGCTTCTTTTTGTGTGGTAGAACTTCATTTGATTCAAAATCTGGCAATAAAAGAAAGCCACTCCCCAAACCCATTGCCATAGTTGCTTCAGCTCCGCTTTGCACACACTGCATAGCCGTGTGCACAGGTGCACAGTACTCGGTGACTTGTTGCACACACTGCATAGCCGTGTGCACGGTGCTCGGTGACTTGTTGCACACACTGCATAGCCGTGTGCATGGGTGCACGGTACTCGGTGACTTGGCGGCTTTCCTTAACTCCTTTCTCCAGTGAGTATTTTCCCAGTCTTGTTGTTTTCTTTGCTTCATGCTGCCACATACACTAAGAAGGTCCTGGATGTAAGTACAACTGTTTGTTTCTTTGGCTTTCGACTGTGATAGTGTGACTAGCGGTTCAGACTTTCTCACTGGAAGTCCCTCTGTTCCCGTTAACTTGGTAGTAATCTTTTTAGTCATTTGAAAGTTTCCAATTTGAAGCTTATATTGTTAAAATGTCGTAAAACTGTCTCTTGAGGATAAAGGATTGTTCTTAAAATTTCTTTCCAGCTCCCTGAAGTTTGAAATCTACATCTTCATTTCAAAAAAAGTAAAAAAAATTAAAAAAAAGTGCAGGGAGGTGGTGACACATGCTTTTAATCCCTTTAATTCATTTAATCCCAGCACTCGGGGCAGGGGCAGGTGGATCTCCGTGAGTTTGAGGCCAGCCTGGTCTATAGAGCAAGTTCTAGGACAGCCTGGGCTACACAGAGAAACCGTGTCTCAAAAAAAAAAAAAAAAAAAAAAAAGGCAGCAAAAAGCCCATGTAACTTCAAGTTTGATGAGTTGGCAGAGGCCTCCTCTTCTGTCACTGTAGCTCTGACATACTACGTGAGCATGTCATGCTGAGTGTGTGTGGTGACACTGAGAGCTGCTTTTCTCAATTTTTTTTTCTGGGCTGGGACATTAAGCAATCAAACCATGCAGACATGCTGTATGGACACTTAAATTTGAGTTAAAATACCAAGTTTAAGGTTTTTATTTTGTGTGTGGGGGATTGCTTTGCTTTGCTTTATTTATTTATTTATTTATTTATTTATTTATTTATTTATTTATTTTGAGGCAGTCTCTATACAGCCCTGGCAGGCCTGGAACTCTCTATGTAAGCCAAGTTGGCCTTCAATTCACAGAGATCTACCTGCCTTTCCTCCCTGGGATGGTGCAAACCTTTAATCCCAGCACTTATGAAACACAGGCAGGCGGATCTCTGGGAGTTGCAGGATAGCCAGGTCTCCAGAGTGAGTTCTAGGACAGCCAGGGCTACATAGAGAAACTCTGTCTCAAAAACCTAGAGGGATGACTTAGCATTTGATTAAGTAATTTTAATGAATTGTTTTCTTTTTTTATAAATTATGTACATTGGTGTTTTACGTGCATGTATGTCTGTGTAAGGATGCCTGGCCCCCTAGAACTGGAGTTACAGATAGTTGTGAGCTGCCATGTGGGTGCTGGGAATTGAACTTTGGTCTTCTGGAAAAGTAGTCAGTGCTCTTAACCACTGTGCCATCTCTCTAGCCCCAATTTATTTTTTTATTTCTCCAGCCACAAGAGTATTTAGGATTCCATAATTTGTATTGTTTGTTATCTAAGGAGTCACAGATATCTTAACTATTGATGAATTGTCAGCTTTTTGTTACAACTAGAGAGAAATAGCCACTTTTGGGAGGGTGAGATTTAACTTTTTTACGGGAAATAAAGTAAGAATGAAAATTTCTTTTTAAATGTGTTTTGGGTTCTCTTCGGAAACACAATAAAATAAGAAAGTACGCTGAGTAAGTTCTTAGTTTGTAAACTCTTAAGGTCACTTTGAAATAATTGTCCTTTGGTTATATTGCGTGTTAAATATGCTACCGATCTAAAGAGTTGTCAGTTCTTCAGATTTAACCAACTATGAATCAACAGTGTTTGCCAAAAATTATTGTGTCTGTACTGAACTGGCTTCTCTTGGCTTCCTGAGCAGTGTTACGTGCATAGCTTTTGTGTCGCACTAGGAGGTAAGCAATGCAGAGATGACCTAAAGTATAGAAGAGGAGAGTGGATTGTGTGTGAACGTGGTGTCATCCTAGGTGTCCTGAGTCCCCACATATTTTGTGTTTAGGTGACTAGTGAGTTGCTAAAGATGCCATGCTACTTCTAATGCTTGTTTCCTTTTGTTTTAGGCAAAGGGTTCAAATAGTTTACCTCTGCTGAGATCTGTCTTGGATAAATTAAGTGCTAACCAACAAAATATTCTGAAATTCATTGCTTGCAATGAAATATTCTTGATGCCGGCTACAGTTTTTATGCTCTTTAGGTAAGAATTCAGATGTGCTTGTTTTGAAGATGGATGGCAAGTGAACAGAAAGGTAGTCACTCAGATTTCATCCTGCTGAGTCAGGGCAAGTTCAGCATTTACCCTCAGGTAGAACATCCCAGTTGCTTCAGAAGAAGCGTTGCGCCATGGGAAGACCAGGGATTTGTCTCTTTCCCACAAATGCTTTAACAGGCCTTTAAAACCATCATCCTTTGACGTTTCCATGCATGTGTGTAGAATGCTGGCCATTTTTACCATCCCACGGCCTCATTGCTCTCTCACCTTCTCTTTTCCCTTGTTGAAACTCTTCTTCCCTTCAAGCTCCCCACACTTAGAAGTCTTTTTTATTATTAACTTTATTTGTTGACAGTTAATACATGTATATAATCATGTGATTACTCTCCCCACCACTCAGCTTCATTTCATCCTGTTCAACCCTGTTCTTTCTTTCAAGTCCTTTTCCTCTAAAGAGAGAGGATCCAGAGAGAGAACGAAAGAGAGAAAAGCCCCTCACCCCCTCTATGACGCACTCCCGCTCTCCCATAACTCTCATCTCCCTCCCCTTCCTACTCTCCCTCCTCTTCTCTACCTTCCTCTCCCTCTCCTCTCCCCTCTCCCTCTCCTTCCCTCTCTCTCTCTCCCTCTCCCTCTCCCTCTCCCTCTCCCTCTCTCTCTCTCTCTCTCTCTCTCTCTATCTATGTATCTAATTTTGCTACCCACTGTGCTAAATCAGGGCCATCTCTGTGACCAAGGGTGTGGAACTATCCATTGGAGCCTGCCGAGCTCACCAGTGAGTCTACTGCTGAGGACAGTGACTCCTCCTTCCCCAGCTTCCATGAATAGGCTCTGGACAGGAAATTTGTCTTATGCACCTGTGAAATATCATTTAACCCTGGCAAATTAATTTTTATTTTCTGAAAATTAATTTAAAAAATACTACATATAGAAGAGTGTTTTGTCTTAGTTAGAATTTCTATTGCTGTGATGAAATACCATTATCAAAGCAACTTGGGGAGGACAGGGATCATTTGGCTTGTGAGTCTACATCACAGTTCATCATCAAAGGAACTCGGGGCAGACACTCCAACAGGGCCGGAACCTGGAGGCAGGAGCTGATGCAGAGGCCTTGAAGGGGAGCTGCTTACTGGCTTGCTCCTTATGGCTTGCTCAGTATTAGAACCCAGGACCACCAGTCCATGGGAGCCCCACCCACAGTCAACTCCCCCGTTGATCACTAGTTTAAAAAATGTTCTACAGGCTTGCCTGCAGCATTATCTTTGGAGGCATTTTCTTAACTGAGGTTCCCTGTGTCAGATTGCTATAGTGGTGTCAGTATTATTGACATAATACTAGCTAGCACAGTCTTGAAGTCTAATTCAGCTAATTCTTACCTTTCTTGAGGTACTATAAGGAGGCATTTTAAAAGTATGGTCACAGTAACAATTGCCTACAATTGTTTCCAGATTTTATTTGTAATCTAGAAGTAAAGAAAACATCTTTTGAGAGGTAGAATATCATAGCAGTATTGGTCTCTCCACTGGTAATTTTGCATTTGGTTTTAATCGTGTACATATCTACCTGGATGCTTTTTAAATTTTAATTTTACAGATAAGCTAATGGGGTATCTAACCTATTGTTGTCTCTGGGCTATGATGTCACCTGTAATTGAGCAAAGAAAAAACCTTCCACAATATTTTAAATAGGATTACTATTTTATGTTGGACTGCGTTTTTGGCTGTGTTGTGCCTCAGATGGGCTCACATGCTCCAGGTTGGACATCTTCCCTTCTAAAAGAGCATTTTATATGGTTCTATGTTTTCTGTCCCAGAGAAAGCAGTTTAGTATGCGTGTATTTGTAGTCCATTCAGGAAACACATAGCTGGTCATGGTGCCCGCTGTTAATCACAACACCTGGGAGGCAGAGGCAGGCAGTTCTCTAAATTGAGGTCAGCCTGGTCTACAGCGCTAATTCCAAGATAGCCAGGGATACACAGGGAAACCCTGTTTAAACAGTTCCCTTCCCCACAAAAGGAGAGAGAGAGAGAGAGAGAGAGAGAGAGAGAGAGAGAGAGAGAGAGAGAGAGAGAGAGAGAGAGAGAGAGAGAGAGACTAAAATAAAATTCACATCTGTAGAAAGTATAGTGTGTGCCAGCCAGGCGGTGGTGGCGCACACCTTTAATCTCAGCCACTCACTCAGGAGGCAGGGGCAGGCAGGTCTCTGAGTTCTAGGCCAGCCTGGTTTACAAGAGCTAGTTCCAGGCTTAAAGATACAGAGAAAGCCTGTCTTGAAAAACAAAAATCTATATAGTGTGTGGTTGTGGCTTTGTTTGTTAATTGTATATACTGTGTGCCATAGTGGCCATAATACATGAATTATTTGAAGCTTGTTTTTTTTAGTCAGAATGCATACCTGGAGCTGGACTTAGGGATAATTGTGAGCTGCCATGTGGCTGCTAGAAACCAGACCTGCATGTTCTACAAGAGTAGCAAGGGCTTCTAACTGTTGAGCTCCTTCTCCAGCCCCATGCGTGTCGTTTCCAATCCCATCCGTTTTCCCCCACTACAAATGTTAGTATCTCATCCTTTTAAGACTGACTATCATTCTAGCGTGTATGTACACTTAGGAGTGTGTGGCACATTTCTTCGCCCATTCATCCACTGATTATCCTCCCGTTGATTCCATATCTTGGCTGTTGTGAGTAGTGATGACGTGAACATGGAGTGCAGAGATCACACTGATAATGCTGAGCTCATTTCCTTTGGATACTTGCCCAGAAGAGGAATAGGTGGATCATGAGGTAGTTCCATCATTTGTTCGTTCCTGTTTTCCAGAATGTTTGTACTAGTTTACATTGCCATTACCCATGCATACATGCTTTTTCCTCTCCATGCTCACCAGTCCTGGCTGTTGTGTTTTGACTTATTTTCATAATTGCTCTTCTGATGGATGAATCTGTAATCTGCTTTGGGTAACATATATTAACAATATTTTTTAATGCATTAACAAGGGAGATTTTTCTGGGTTTGTGTTTATTTAATGTTCATATAATTTTAATTAATAAATTAAAATCATTATTTTTATAAAGTTTATTTATTTTGTCTTTGGGGATCAAGCCCACAGCTTCAACACATGCTAGGCGAGTGTTCTACCACTGAGCTATGTCCTCAGCCTTCCATGTGCAATCGTATATTATATATAGAATACTTAATACCTTAAGTATGTAACTTAAATATAACTGAAACTATAAAATTAAGATAATCATGCTATCGTTAGTCTTTTTATGGTATCTTCATGACAGATGCACTGTCTGCCTAGTCGAGGCTGTATTACTGGAGCTCTGTATTGAATGATAACCCTGCACTCTTTAGTTTATCTTACATATGCATGCACATATGTGCAAAGATAGATATCATTGTAAGTTTGTTTACTTCTTTTCCCACATTTCTTCAGTTTTTCTCTTCCCTTTTCCTTCCCTTTCTGCTTCCCTACATTCCTTCCTCCCTTCCATGTCTTAGATTTTTGAGACAAGGCCTTGTTTTGTAACCCAGGCTCATCTTGAGGCATCTTGAGGATACTGAGACACAAGCACCCTGTCGTGTTTCCACAGGTGCTTACAGGATGAGCAGATACTACCAAGCTACACCCTCAGCTGTAGCTTTGTCCTAGAGCCACCCCAAATATTTAGACTAGGGTGGCATGGTAGTAATAGTAGGAATGTAAGATGGAATACTCGAAACTGTAAAAGAAATAGAATAATTTGCATATTATCATATTCCTATTACATGTTAATAGAAGTTAGTATATAAGGTGTTCCTATGTGTAAGGACAGGTATGTGCTTTTTGTCTCATATTCACAGTAATGTCACACTCTCTAGAGCTAGTGAATAGTGAGTTATTGATGAGCACTGTCTTAGTGTTAGTCATTTTGTACACGTGTGTGTGTATGTTCCCAGAAGGATAGATTATGGGAAGTTTTGTGAGTTTCATCAAGGGCTAATTTGGATGGTGAGAAACTGGGTTTTCAGTGAACGTTTTCTGTATTTTCTCTGTTAAACATTTCAGTTTGGAAAGTTAAAATTTTGTTAGATTATTTGTTGGGCAAAATGTATATAACATTAAGCAATAAGTTGGTAATCATACGAATTATTTTATTTTTGGTTTTTCAAGACAGGGTTTCTCTGCAGCTTTTTTTTAGAGCCTGTCCTGGAGCTAGCTCTTGTAGACCAGGTTGGTCTCGAACTCACAGAGACCGCCTGTCTCTGCCTCCCGAGTGCTGGGATTAAAGGCGTGTGCCACCACTGCCCGGCACGAATTATTTTATAATGAAATTATTGTACAAATTAGAAGAAAGGGTTAAAAATACTAAGCTCGTTTTTAAAAAAAGAATTTGTTATTTTTTGTTTTTTTCTAAGTTAGGGCCTCACTATGTAGCTCTGGCTGTCCTGGAACTCACTTTGTAACCAGGGTGGCCTTAACTCACAGAGATCCTCCTGCCTCAGCCTCCTAAGTGCCAAGATTAAAGGCAAGCTTTAAAGCCACTAAGCCTGGCTTTAAAAAATGTTTTTTTATTGCATTTATTATTTCTTTGTATGTATGTGAGCACATATGTAAAGGTCATAGGACAACTTTGGGAGTCAGTTCTCTCCTTCCATCACGAGGGTCCCAGGGTTCTTTCATCAGGCTGGGCAGCCAGCAGCTTACCTGCTGAGCCGAGCCATCTTTCTGATTCGTGTTGATGTGTTGATTTTTTTTTCACAGTTGCTCTGTGGGGTTTTCTTCCCCTTTTCCTTTTTTTTTTTTTTTTTTTTGGACAGAGTCCCTTATGGGCAAGCTGACCTAAAACTTACTAATGTTTAAAGGTGACCTTCTCCCTTCTTTCAACTTCTGGGATTACCATGTTCCATCATGTCTGTCCATTGTGTATTTCTTTTGGCCAAGATTTTTAAGTTACTTAATACGATATGATTATGAACCCTCCTGTCTCACTGTGTGTCCACATGAACTTTTAGTTGTAGACATAGTCCATCCTCCCACCCTCCTTTACATCCAGAGCTTTGTGCATGCCTTCTACATGCTCTGCCTAGCACTGAGCCATAACTTTATTCTTGTTTTGTTTTTATTATTTGAGTGTCTTAATCCAGGTAGATTGTAGGAAATATATCTGGACTTGGAGTTTTATAAAACATACACATACATGCCTCTTGAGATAATAGAATTATGGTTTTTTAGTCAAGAACACTAATTACTATAAGCTCTATCAGCTTATTAGTTAGTTGGTATAGTGTTGAATTTTTTGTTTTGTTTTTTTTTTGCTCATATAAAATAAGCCATTCTTAACTTGGATTTTTAATTAAGATTTAAAACTTGCCGGGCAGTGGTGGTGCACATCTTTACTCATAGCACTTGGGATGCAGTGGCAGGCGGATCTCTGTGAGTTCAAAGCCAGCCTCGTCTACAGAGCAAGTTCCAGGACAGCCGGGGCTACACAGAGAAACCCTGTCTCGAAAAACAAACAAACAAAAGTTCTAAAACTTAATTTCAGGTGGGCATGGTGCTATATAAATGTTGTCTTAGCTCTCAGAATGCTGCACTAGGAGGCTCAGGAGGTCTGGGACAGCCTGGAGTACATACTAAGTGAGACTCTGTTTCAGAAAACCAAAACATTGAGCCCACAAGGTGATTGAGCAGGTAAAGACACTTGCCTTGCAAGCCTAGCTATCAGAGTTTGATCCCTGGAACCCAAGGAAAAAATAGAAGGCGAAATCTGATTTTACCTTCTGACGTTTACATACACACACAACATACAACATTACACATGCATCATCACACATATATACGAATACTCACATCAGTAATGAACAATTTTTAAAAATACCAACAAAAAGTTGGTTTTTTTATCAATTCTCTGCATATATACGAATACTCACATCAGTAATGAACAATTTTTAAAAATACCAACAAAAAGTTGGGTTTTTTTTATCAATTCTCTAATTATAGATATTTTCTGAGTTTTAGTATTTAAATTTTTAATATATGGATATATTTATAAAAACTTAGATAATAGCATTTTGTTCTTTTCCATTGATCTGTACCTTCTATTTCTTTCATAAGAGTAATTTGTGCCTAGATAAGGTAATTGTTACTGACCCATCTGATGGAGACACACATATTCTCCTTTTAAATTATTTCTAATTTTTAATATACGTGTAAATCGGTAATACATTTTCATCATCCTTGTATTTGTTTATTTCAGTGGTCAAGGAAGTTTGCTTCAGCCTTTTATATACTATAGATTTCTGACTCTTCGCTATTCCTCCAGAAGAAATCCATATTGCCGGTAAGCTGGTGACTAGCTTAAATCTGTTTTGTTTACTTTAGTGTCCCGATGTAGTATTTATAACTCTTGGACATTTCTTAGCTAATAGTTTAGAACTTAGAAGAAAGAGCTATCTTTGAAATTTAAGTTCACTAACCTAGCTGAGGTTAGTGAAGTTTAGTTGTGTAGCTGATTCTTCACTTACAGGTTTCCATCCTGATAAATGCTCTTAATACAGCTACCCCAGCAAACAGCTCAGCAGCACAGTGCTCCATGGATTACCTCTTGTTACTGGAGCTGCAGCTGTCTGCTGTGCATGGCATGCTGCTAGCCTTGGAAAGACTGAAATCTGAAATGTGTTGCAGCTGAGTGCATGCCACTTTTGCAGTGACATATGTAAAAACACTGGAGGTTAAACCGTTCAAGGATGAGGAAGGACCTTGTCTTTCTTTTCAGAATTTGAAGCTAGAATTATCTTTATCACCTTTTTAGGTTCTAAGCTTAGGAAATAGTGAAACTTTAAGTCCCATTCTTAAGGACTTTCTTAATTGAAACAAAGACCATAGTGAAAAGTATTCACAAATCAATATACAGCAGTCTCTCCTTATGTGTACCATAGCTTTCTATACTTTTGTTACACAAGGTCTAAAAAGCTCTTAGCCAGGTAAGGTGGTACACATCTGTTACCCCAGCGCTCTGGATTCCAGAGCAATTCTCTGCACTCAGGAAGATCCCAAGTTCAGGCACAGTAAGTCAGAACATAACCTGAAAATGGCGAGTAGTCAGATTGACCCTTGAGGATCCATCAAATTGACTTATAATACCTTATATATCATTTTGTATATGATGTGTAAGTATTTATACATGTATAATATGTAATGAAGGGTACTTTGTGAGCAGTATAGGTCAGGCAAAGAAGACCACTTAATCTGGGAAAAAAAAAAACATGAAGCAACAAGGCACTGTAGAAGCTGCAGTAGGAAACGGAGTGTGATGCTAGATCAAGAGTAGATTGTGTAAGCTGGTGGGTAGGTTTTAATCTGAAAGGGCTAGTTTGATTAGTATCCAAGTTGTAAAGTGACGGGTTATTGAATATGGTCTGTGTTGTCTCCATTAACTTCATAGCACTGAAACTCCTAATGTCCAGAAAAGCTCTGAGAGAACATTTGTTTAAAAAAAACTGTGGCCTTGTGTGGTAGCATGCGCCTTTAATCTCAGCACTTGGGAGGAAGAGGCAGGTGGAGCTCTGTGAGTTCAAGGAGACCCAGTCTACACAGAGAAACCGTTTTGAAAAACAAAACCAAAAAAAAAAAGGAAAGAAAGGGTGTGTGGGTTGCCCGTGTTATGTAATTTTTTTAGGAGTGAATTTGTCGGTAAAGAGTGAAAACTAACAAGTAAAGAAAAAATATAGATGATCCCTTTTAGATATAGCCATTGTTTTTATTCATTCATTCATTCATTCATTGTGTATAATTATGTATACAATATTCTGTCTGTGTGTATGTCTGCAGGCCAGAAGAGGGCACCAGACCCCATTACAGATGATTGTGAGCCACCATGTGGTTGCTGGGAATAGCAGGCAGTGCTCTTAACCTTTGAGCCATCTCTCCAGCCCATAGCCATTGTTTTTTTAAAATGCTTTTCTGTTACTCCTGTACTTTTGTCTGTGATGAGATAGGAATTCTCGTTTAACTTTGCTGGCCTTGAAACCCTACGTCTCCCACCTCCTGCACTAGTGCCTGAAGGCTAGATAGGTGTGTGTGTGGGGGGGAGGGGGGTTCACCGTTTGTATATTCTTACAGTGTATTTTACAAAAGTTCATCTTTAAGTTTTTGTTGTTTTTCAAGGCAGGGTCTCATTGTGTAGCTCTGGCTGTTCTGAAACTTAATATGTAGACCAGGCTGGCCCAAATGCAGAGATTTGCCTGCTTCTGCCTCCCAAGTGCTGGGATTAAAGGTGTGCGCCACTAAACCCAGCTACTTCTTTGAATTCTTTTTGTTCACCTTTGCTGTCAGCATTTCTCATCATTGTTTGTATTCATTGCCTTTTTGTATCTGAACAACACTGTTGATCTTACAGGAACTTGTTTAATGAACTGAGGATTGTTGTCGAGCACATTATAATGAAGCCCTCCTGCCCACTGTTTGTGAGAAGACTTTGTCTCCAGAGCATCGCCTTCATTAGCAGACTGGCTCCAACAGTTGCGTAGTTTACCGTCTAGTTAAGCTGTGAATAGAAGATCAGCATTAGTAGCTGGTAATTTGGATAGGGGTCTCAAATGACAGGTCTAACACCGACCTCAGTTCAATTTACATGATTTACATAAGTGCATCTCAGTGCAAAGTAATCATTTCCTGGCATGTTAAGTCAAGCCTTTAATAGTTTCTGAGAAAATTTTACTGTACATTATTGTTCGTGGTTATGTAAGTTTTTATTTAATGATAAATGTTACTAAATTGTTTTAGATGCTGCTGTACCTACATCATGAAATACATTTATTTCTTTTAAAAAGAATTCTGAAATTTGTTTTATCCTAACCAGTAACCCAAGTTACATTTTGGAATGAGTTCATTATGGTAATAGATGAATTCAGTGTGTTTTGAGACAGTATTTTTCCCAGTGATTTTGGTTGGGATTTTAAGACGCCCATCCCCCTGCAGTTTGATTTCACATTTAGCTGATCTTGTGATGCTTTGCTAGGGCAGATGTGTTTGGCCTGCACCATTACAGGGGAAATTCTGTGTCTGTTTTATGACCTGCTATGCTTTCATTTCCATTAGTATATCTGTGGCTTTGGATGTGTTTGAAGATGGCTTGACTGTAAACCTGTTTTGGATTAGCTATATGGGGTCATATAACCATTTACTCTAGAAGGTGGTAGTGACTACACAGCATCAGAGACCTACTAAGTAACTTTTACAAATGTCCACAGATAGATTACCAGTGTTGCTATAGTTTGTAGAAATACCTAGTTCAGGTTCTTGACTCCAGTTTTCTTGGTTTCTTAGGCTTGAAATGTCCTAGAAATTTGCAGCAGCAGTTCTGATACCTTTGAAAGGATGAGATTGAAGATTGAGCATGTGATTACACTTGTATTTTCTGAAATAATGAAGACTGTTCTGTAGATTACATGTTTATCCAGCAAATACAATTCAAAAGGTTAAGTGGAGAGGTTTATAGGTAAGGTAATTAATTAAACAGGCCTGGAGAATAGTTGAGGGGATAGTGGGTGTTTCAGCCTGGTAGTACGTACATGAGCTTGGGGGACTGGATGTATAATATAATGCATCTATATGATTGGGGCTGGATAATATGTTCAAGACTTTTAATTGAGTTCCCATAAATTCCTTTATAAAAGTTATTTTGATCTTTGTTACTGTTGCATGATTGGAAATGCTTAAAACACTGCACAATTTTAGTATAAAGTAATATAATGTTGTGGTCTTTTTTTGTACCCAGTCTTTTCTATCTGCATGTAATTTGGATTTCTCAAATACATCCATTAGTGATTTATAACATCAGTTTTCTTTTTGTTTAAGTTCCTAATCTGTAGAGAAGTGATAGTCTTGGGGTAGATTTCCAGAAAATACAGCTTGATAGCTTAGCTTTAACCAGGTACTTTTACATTTTTATAAGAGTTATCCACCAAGTTGGAGATTTTTTTTTATGTATGTGCCTAGCTCCTTATCACTATATATGAAATCTGGTGGTTTGAAAACTCCAGCTTTGTAGAGGAATGAAGTGACTGTAATGTTATGTTATGTAAGCGTACTGATTTCTAATGATGTTTTAAAACATTGTCTTGAATGACATCAAGTTCTGGCAGCTAAAGGCATATTTATTTTGAAATTTTTTTTCCACCATCTTTTTTTTTTCGATCTTGGAACATTTTAGATTCCTAAGAGGTTCAAAATAGTGCTGAGAGTTCCTTGCTTATCTATTTTTATATTACCATCTTTTAATTGGTAGGACATTTATGCAAAATAAGATAATAACCTTGGATTAACTAAAGTACAAAATTTATTTGGATTCCAACAATTTTTCTATTTGTTGTATGTGTGTGCTGTGTTTGTAACAGGATTGCCTTTTGTGTTTCAAAGCGTGTAAGTGAGTTTTTGGTCTTAATAATGATGGTCAAAAAATACTTCCTTAGAGGAGCTTATTCATGCTGGCTTTAAAAAGAGCTTTTTCCTTAAAGCTGTAATTTCAACTGTTTAGTGATTTAAATTCAGACTTTTTAATGATGCTGCAGAATTACATTATTTCTGATATACTCATGCTTTAATGGGAATATAGATTTGTTTCTTGAAGATGCAGAATATAAATAATATTCTCAAACTTATGAAAAGGCAAATTTTATAATTTGAATGTTACTAGATGTTAGTTTGCATGAAACTGTAGTTAGAAATATCACGTGGTGATTGTGTACAATCAGCTGATCTTGAATCTGAAATTAGTGTTTCCATGTACACCTGTCAAAATACAGGAAATGTAATAGTGCATAAAGTGATGAGCTGGGGAAGTGTAACACTACTGCAGAGCTCAGCAGTGTAAAGGAAGTTGGTTTATCATCCACATCTCTGGTCCTTTAGGAACTGGAACAGTGCTGTCTTTTAAAGTCCATTGGACAGATGGAAGCTTCATACAGATGTTCTCTAGCAAGCATTTTATATTCCTTTGTATATGTCATGTCTTACTGAGTTGGATGGATATTTTGCTTATTATTTTGTTTTCGAGGCAGGGTTTCTTTGTCCTGGAACTTGCTTTGTAGACCAGGCTAGCCTCAAACTCACAGAGCTCTGCCTGCCTTTGCCTCCTGAGTGCTGCAATTAAAGGTGTGCACCACCACTGTCTGGCAAGTTGGCTGTATTTTCATATTAAGCCCCAGAGCAATTTCTTAAGAGTAATTTGTATTTAAATTTTCTTGAAATAAAATTTCACTAAGGTAAACGCTTTTGAAAGGAAAACAAGAAAGCAAACTAATTTAAAAATTAAATTTAGATACTTACCTATCCCTTACAGAGAACATCAAGGCAAGCTTATTAACAAACCAGAAGTTCTGGAAAATTAATGGCTTCTGTTAAATAAGAATTACAAAGCCCCAGTACATCTAAAGAGATAAACAAAAATTTGAATTAGGTTTGTGAGTTTAGCAAATATCCTGGGAAGGAAAGTGGATGCATATGTAACAAGACAAGCAGAACTTGAGTTCTTTAAAACACTTGAGATGAGAGACTGGTAAAATCCATCCTGGGAGAAGATAGCTGTGCACAGTTAGGGTTATAATCAGTAGGTATCACTCTTTCCTTGGATAGTCTCCATTTTTACCCTTGTGTTAGGTTAAATGCTGTGCTACTGAAAATGCTTAGCTGCCCGTAACACTAAGGATTTTAATCCTGTAATCCCTTTAATTCAATATTGGACAGATATTTGGTAAGTACTTACTGTGCATGCCTGGAATGGGACTGGGGCTGACACCTTATTCTACCACTGAGCTATATTCCCTTCTTGGGAGTACTGCTTTCTAATATAAAACGTTCAAAAAAAGCGCACTGTCAGTTATGAGACGGTAAAGCAGGATGCTGGTGGGAGCGGCATCGTGCTCCTGTCTCAACATTCTCAGCCTAAGTAACCTGAGTATATAAATTGTAAGATTATTATTTCCCTTTATCAAGTGTAGAAAAATGATACTTTTTTCATCTTTTCTTATATAGAGAGGTGAAATTTTAATTTTTTTTCATCATTTGTAGGTATACTAGATAGAATCTACATAGCCTATATGATTGAGACTTTCCCAGTGATTTGAAAGTACCTAACAGTTTGGGCATTACATCAGGAGCGCTCCCTGAGTTTGTAAAGACAAGTTTTTCTCAGCACCACTGGAATTTCCTAGGACCAGAGGATTCCACACAGGCAGTGCTGGCGAGCTTGGCAGACAGTGTACTGGAGAATGTAATACCCTTGAAAAGTCCGGAGTGTTCCTCGACAGTTCTTCAGTGCACACAGGCTTTTACAGCTCTGGCTACATTGGAGCTGGTGTCAAGGGAGTTTAGCAGATGTCCTGTGATTTGAGTTGGCATTTAAGTGACTTAAGAATGGACCCATTCTTGGGGGAAGGCTTGGCTGTGGTCTCCCTTTCTGTGTTGTGCGCTATGTAACTGACCCACACTGAGTTTGAGCTGGCAGTGACATGACAGGTGCAGTGTTCTCTGTACCGGACGTAGATTCTCTTTCTTAGAAAACCGTAGGGAGAGATGATTGACAGCTATGTTTGCTAGAGTCTTAAACAATTGCTGTTGTAGGAGAAAGAAGGGCCCAAGAATAAATTTAATTTTTTTTTCTTTCCTAGCTTGTTGCTTCCTTTCTCCCTTCCTCTTCACCCTTCCTTCCTCCCCCAACCTCACCCAACAGGGTTTCTCTGTTTAGCCCTCACTGTCCTGGAACTCCCTCTGTAGACCAGGCTGGCCTCAAACTCAGGGATCCGCCTGCCTTTGACTCCGACCTTTTCTAGCTTTCTAAAGCTACATTAAAAAAAAAAAAGGCCTAGCATTTTTGAAACTGACCTTTATTGTTCATAACATTGAAATCCAAGCTTTTACCATTCTTTTGTAACTTCAAGAACATTTCCCTTTGACATAGTTTTTGTCCACATGTGTCTGTAAATTGAGACCAAAAGAGCAAAATCTGGGGCAGGAAATATTTATGATGTGCATATATTGAAGCAAATATACAAGGATTGCAAGATTAGAAAAAGTCATGGAAATTGCTTGATTTAATAAATGCATCACTTCTGGTGCTTGATATAATGGGATATATTGAACTAAAAAATTGTATATATAGTATGTCAGCGTTTCTTACTAACTTCTCTTGAACACATTTTTAATATATTGTACAGGTTGGGGAGTTATATATACTCTTCAAGCCAATACTATCCAGACTGTAGATTTATAAAATAAATTGAAAAATTCATTATTCTCCTGTATTCAAGACCAAAGCTCATAATGCTAATGTTGGGCTCAGAGGGGAAATATAGTTCTCCTGCATATTTGAGAAAATGTGAAGTCCTTTCAAGAAAATGTAATAAACATAATAATCATAGCCTGCTGACACTGAGGAAAAGGGACCTCCTTCGCTCTTTCTTTTATGCAGCGATTTACTGGTCTCTGCTGATTTCAAATTGGATCACTGTAGTAAATTATCCATGCTGGTCTCTGCAAGTAAGCCCTAGGATCCATATTTGTTTTGTGTTCTGCTTAAATCAGCAAGAATGATAAATTTGATGGTGTGAAATTGGAAGTATCAAGGGCTTTCTTTGATGATTGAGCAAAGTCTTGTCTCCACCTGTAATTTTTGTGACCCTTTTTCAGTGTATGTGCTTCATATGTCTAATATTTATTTCAATATAGATTGTTCTTCCTTCATCTATAATGTTATACCTAACATTTTATTGATGTAAAGTCAAATTGTGTAATAAAAGTCTTCCTGGATTTGAGCAGGTTTAGAAATGCTGTTGACAAGTGTGTTTACCGTTAGAATTCAGCTTCCTTCCTGCCTGGTTGCCTGTTGTTAGAAGGTGAGCCCGAATGCTGCTGTGTCCTCTCCAGTACGGATAATAATAATAATAATAATAATAATAATAATAATAATAATAGACGCTGAGGTGTGAAGACTGATGGTGGCGCGGTGAGGGGGACATTGGCTGTCTCAGTTGCTTGCTTCTGTACATTTTTGTTCCATGAAATGGATGGCCTGGTGGATGAATTATTTATAGCCTTAAAATGACTCACAATACACAGTGCATCCAAAGTCATCAGTCAACACCAAATAACAGTAGTGCATTTCCCTTCTATGTGTCTAGAATTGGTAGATTATTTTCTGTCAGTTGAACAGCAGAAACTTACTAAATATTGTGCTGTATAAAGTAGTTATATATATCCTTGTCCACCTCAGTAATGCAACCTAAAACACATTACAGAAATGGGTTTAATGTGAAGGCAATTCTGATAGGTAGAAAATATAGTGGATTAATTAGTTATCCATATATGGGGTTGAGGATTTTTGGTTCATTGGTCCAACTCAAGATCCTCAGCTCTGAGGGGAAGGCAGGTAATGGCACACAGCAAACTTACAGAGAAGACCAAAGGCAACGATAGTTATCCACATAAGCAGGAAAATGTTTGTTAACCCAGGAAGTAGAGTGTTTTGGGGCTCTGGGAATAGCTTGGCGATAAAGCACTCCCTTCTCTAGTGAACACAAGTGAGACCCTGGATTTGATCTTCAACGTTACGTGAAAGTGATTTCCTAAAGATTTTTAAATGTAATTATTATTTTATGTGTATGAATGTTTTGCCCACATGTATGTATGTTCACCATATTGGTGCCTGTCCTGTGAAAATCAGAAGAAGGCATCAGATCCCTTGGAACTGGAGTTACAAATAGTTGTAAATCACCCTGTGGGACCTGGGAACTGAACCTGGATCCTCTGGAAGAGCAGCCAATGCTCTTAACCATTGAGCTTCCTCCAACCCTTCCAAAAGATTTTATGGTAGGTTATTTCTGAGACGTGTGTTGTTGGCTCATAATAGGATTTTTGATGTTTCTTATACCACAGTTCCGGAGGGAGGCTCTGTCTACATAGCACTGGCTCTCCTGGAACTCACCATGTAGACCAGGCTGACTGCTCAAACTCAGAGATAATCTGCCTGTATCTGCCTCCAGGATACTTGGATTAAAGACACGTGCTGACACATCTAGTTCCATAATTCTGAACTTTGGGAAGACAGCATCAACTCATTCCCTGGTTGAACATGGACTACTCAAAGTGTTATACTGAGATCCTTGAGAATAGGTGATGTGTCAGTAGGAATCCTATTTAATAGGATTATCTTAGGGCTGGGGGAATGGCTCAAGGGATAAAAGTGCTTGTTCTGTAAGAATGGAGATGCCAGTTCAAATCTCCAGAATCCATATGCAAAGCTGGGCATGGTTGCACATTTGCAGGTAACGCTGGCATGGTGATGGGTGGAGATAAGGAAACACCTCTGATCTTGCCAGCTACCAGCCTGCTCCAGCTTCACCAAGTGACCCTGTCTTGAGGAAATAAAGTGGGAAGAAATAGAGCAGGGCGCCTGAAGTGCTGACATCTTTCTTGTGTGTGCACTCACCACTCATCTTACACAACAGAGGTCTATCTTAGGGCACGTTCTGAGCACACATGAATGTTGATATCTTAGGGCACATTCTGAGCACACATGAATGTTGATATCTTAGGGCACATTCTGAGCACACATGAATGTTGATATCTTAGGGCACATTCTGAGCACACATGAATGTTGATATCTTAGGGCACATTCTGAGCACACATGAATGTTGACCAATGCAGTGAAAAGTGTTTAAGGTCTTAATTACACAGAACTGGAAACCCTCTCCTGTGACCTGTTACCTCCATATACTGGAGACTATCCTGGTTTAAATAATTTCACATATTTTCACTAAAAAAATTCATTATATATCTTTAAAAGAGCATCTTTTAAGATGAGTATAAAGTGTCTAAGTAATTGACATAGGTATTTTAGACTGGTCAATAGAAATAAGGCTTCTGACTTAGAACAATGATGCTCTGGCTGGGTTTTGTTGTTGTTTTGTTTTTTGTCAACCTGGCTTATCTAGGAAGAGGAACCTCAATTAAGAAAATGGCGCATAGCCGGGCAGTGGTGGCACACACCTTTAATCCCAGAACTCGGGAGGCAGAGGCAGGCGGATCTCTGTGAGTTTGAGGCCAGCCTGGCCTACAGAGTTCCAGAACAGCCAGGTTTCACAAAGAAACCCTGTCTCGAAAAACAAAGCAAACAAAATGCCTCCAGATTGTGTGTGGGGCGTTTTCTTCATTAATATTGATGTGGGTGTGGCCCAGCTCACTGGGTGGTGCCACCCTGGGCAGGTGGTCCTGGATTATAAATGAAAACCAGTATGTTAAGCCATGAGGTACAGGCCAGTAAGCAGTGTTCTTCTGTGGCCATGGCTGAACCCTAACGTCTTCCTTGGGATGGGGAGAAAAAGCGCAATCTCAACGAACACAGCCGCCAGGGAGTCGGGTAGAAGGCTTACAGCAGACTTGTTTATTTAACAACGGGAAAAATTCAAAAACCCCAGACAGCTCATGCTCGGCTCTCATTAGCTAAGTGTGATCCGGACCTCTGACAGCGCCTGCTGCTAGGCACTCGGGAAACACCGCTTGGTTACTCCTTAACTTGGCTGGGCTCGGTCAGGGCCTCTGACAGCACCAGTCAGACTCCAGATTGGCTCTTTTTGGCCTGGTAGGCCTTAACATCCTACATGTTGCCTCTTCAGTCTTCCCTCTGTGTTCTTGTCTTGGGTTCCCTCAGTGAGGGAGTGTGAACAAAGAGTTGTAAGGTCAAGTCACCTTTTTTTCCCCTCAAGGCTTTTTCTTGGCAATAGTATTTAGTAGAAACCCCACACTCAGACAGAAGTTGGTGTCAGGAGTGTGGTACTGCTTTGACTGAGCTGGCCATATTGTCTTTAAGGATTGTTGGAAGAATTTTGCAGCTTTGGGCTGGAAAAGCCATTGAGTGCTCAGAGCTTAACGAGCTGTCGTGGGAACTGTTGGCGGATGGTTCTTTCCCGCCCACCTGCTCCCACATACCTGGAGGCTGCTTCCCAAATAATTGACTCGGTGGCTGAACATGAATTACAAATGCTGTTACACATATGGAAGCTTACTCTTAGTTATGATTGCCCGGCTTTAGCTTGGCTTGTTTCTTGCCAGCTTTTCTTACCTTGAATGCTCTCACCTGTCTTTGGCCTCAGGGCTTTTATCTTTTTCTATTCCTGTATAAACTTTTCTTTCATTCTTACTCCATGTCCGGCTGGGTGGCTGGCCCCTGAAGTCCTCCTTTCTTCTCATTCCCAGCCCTTTCCCCCAGATTTCTCCGCATATTTATCCTCTCTGCTTGCCGGCTCCACATACTCCTTTCTCCTGCCTCACTATTAGCTGTTAACTCTACCATCAGGTGTTTCAGACAAACACCGTAACAGCTTCACAGAGTTAAGCAAATGCAACATAACTAAAAGTAAGACATTCCCCAACATAAATGCTCGGCCGATGACTCAGGCTTGTTACCAGCTAACTCTTACGCTTAAATTAGCCCGTATTTCTATTATGCTTTGCATGTGGCGGTACTTTATTAGCATGGCACATTCATCTGCTCCCTCTGCATCTGGCTGGCCTCGACCTCACAGAGATCTGCCTGCCTCTGCCTCCCAAGTGCTGGGATTAAAGGTGTGTGCCACTATCGCCTGGCTAGCCAGTCAGCTTTTTATTAACAATGAGAGCAGTATATGTTTACAGTCTACAAAGATTGTTCCACAGCAGCAAACGTAGAAGATTATGCTGAGTGCAGTGCCGACAATGGAGACCTGGCCCGTGACCTTTCAGGGGGAAGTAGAATCCCTTAAAGCCAGGCTGGAGGGATGGCTCAGTGGTTAAGAGCACTGGCTGTTCTTCCAAAGGTCATGAGTTCAATCCTGGCAACCACATGGTGGCTCACAACCATCCAGAAGAGATCTGATGCCCTCTTCTGGCCTGCAGGCAGAACACTATATACATAATGCACAAATAAAATCTTAAAAGAGAGAATTCCTAAAGTCTTTTTTGGTGCATCTGATATTTTGAATTGAGAAGCTGTGGTTCTGAGCAGCTAGGCTGACAAAGAGACGCATTAACTAACTGAACCAGTAAAAGGAAGTATTTCCTCTGGGTCAGCATACAAGCTGTGGTCTGGAGAGGGTAAGGCTATACCCTGTACTGACACTTGAACTTGGTGGTGTGTCTATCAGGTGGCATTGATTTTGAAGGCCTGAAAGAGTCGTGGAGAGCAGCCGAGGCTTGGTACCATGAGAGGCCGTTGGTAAGGTACAGGCTCGGTTGCAGCAGAAGCCTCAGGATTGAAGAGTTCATAGAGGCTTGCACCATGTGACAAGTCAGACAGAGTCCCTGAAGAGAACCCAGAAGAGGCTGTTGGTGAAGGCACAGCCCAGTTGCAGCAAGAGGCTCTAGTGTTTTGGAGATGCCAGCACAAGGGGCAACTACCAAGGACAGCAGTAGTTGTGACGTGGAGCAGGCCTGAGCCCAGGAGGCAATGTATACTGTGGATGGCAGAGTGAAGGATTGGAGCTTTGGAACCCAGAAAATTATGAGTCCCGAGTGTATGAAGCTGAGCTTTCACACTGTTGGATCTTGGTTTTGCTTTTATTTGAATGTAACTGTGCTCTTGATTCCCACCTCCCTTAAAGTAAGGAAGTATGTAATTTATTCTAGTTTGTTTTATAAAAAAATATTTATTATGTATACATTATACTGTCTGTGTATGCCTGCAGGCCAGAAGAGGGCACCAGACCTCATTACAGATGGTTGTGAGCCACCATGTGGTTGCTGGGAATTGAACTCAGGACCTTTGGAAGAGCAGGCAAAGCTCTTACCCTCGGAGCCACCTCTCCAGCCCACTTATTCTAGTTTTATAGGCACTTAAAGAGAGGGACCAAACTTTTTTAAAAATTTATTTATTATGTATATAGTATTCTGTCTGCATGTATGCCTGTAGACCAGAAGAGGGTGCCAGATCTCATTACAGATCTGGTTGTGAGCCCCCTTGTGGTTGCTGGGAATTGAACTCAGGACCTCTAGATGAGCAGGCAGTGCTCTTAATCACTAGCCATCTCTCCAGACCCCGAGACCAAACTTTTAAAGGTGTTTGAATTTTTTTAAAGACTGCGAGATTTTTAAAGTTGTGTTTTATATTGTGATACTAATGTCAACATGATGAACAAATGAGAAAAGAAAGATCACAGGTGGAATGTCATATGTTTGTCAGGTTTACAGGGGTCAGTTATAATGGCTGTTTTTTTGTGTGTCAATTTAATACAAACTTATATTGCCAAGAAGAGTAACCTCAACTAAGGAAATGCCTTAGAGCTGGGTAGTGGTGGGCACACCTTTAATCCCTGCACTCTGGAGGCAGAGGCAGGCGGTTCTCTGAGTTTGAGGCCACCCTGGTCTACAGAGTGAGTTACAGGGTGGCCAGAGACAGAAACCCTGTCTCGAAAAGCCGAAAGAGAAATGCCTTCATCAGGTTGACTGTAGGCAAGACATTTCTTGATTAATAATTTATGTGGGCGTGGCCATCCCACCGTGGGTGGTGCTGTCCTTTGCACAGGTGTCCTGGGTTATCATGACAGCAGGCTGGGCAAGACATGAGGAGCAGAGCAGCAAGTAGTGCCTCTCCTTCAGTTCCTGCCTCCAGGTTCCTGCCTCGCGTTCCTTAAATAAGCCCTCTCCTTCCTGAGTCGCTTTTGGTCATGGTGTTTACCACAGCAACAGATACTTTAACTAAGACAGGTGCTGCTGTATCTTAGCCAAAGTAGGACTTGGCCTCCTTCCCTCTAATGCTCTCAGTAAGACAGAGACATCAGCCCCCTTGGGAAGTGATTAGAATGGGAGATTGGCTTTTTAAATTTAATTCTTCCCCACTGTGTTTAATGTAATTCAAGCTTAAACCATGGATTCTCCCTCCTCTTCACAAGTATTAGGATTAGAAGTACTATAATTCCCTTCTTAAGGGAGGTAGTGTACTATTTTCCCTTGAAAATGTGACCAGCATTTAGGAGGTTTTATTCTTATTCTCTCTCTCCCTCCCTCTCCCCTGCTCCCCCCTCTGTCTGAGGCGCGTAAGCGCAGTACATAAGCTCTTGCTATGGTGTACCTGCGGAGGTCAGGTGACAACTTGCAGAATTGGTTCTTTATTTCCACCTTGTGAGTCCAGGGAATAATTCTAATTTGTCAGGATTAGCAGGCAGTGCTTTTACCCACCACTGAGCCATCTTGCTGGACCAAGTGAGGGGTTTTCATAGCTGGTTTCACAAACAGCAGGAGAAAGCCCTGCAGGTGAGGAGATTGTCAACAAGGGGGAAATCTGGAGCCCAACCACTAAATGAAGGATTTCATATTAAAATCATTGTCTTTCCAGATTTGCTGATAGATGTTTGTAGTCATAGCATTTGGGAGGCAGAGGCAGGGGGCTGACTGTAGGTTTGTCATCAGTCTGGTGTATAGAGTGAGACCCTGTCTCAATGACAATAGCAAAAGAAAATTTTTGATTAACATAAACTAGCAAGTGCGGATGTAAGTCAAGGCACAGAGTCACACGATCTTTTAATGCGTTTGTTGCTATTGAATGGTGATTAGAAGCCCCAGCACAGTAATTAGCCAACTGCCTGACTAAGTGACAGGAAGTGGAAAGGGATTTTAGAGATGGCTCTGGACGAGGCTACTTGTTGCACAAGTGGGAAGACCTGAGTTTGGACTTCTAGCATCCACTTAAAAATGCAAGTAAAGTCTCCAATGCCCATAACCCTGCTCTCAGAAAGTAGAGGCAGGAGGATTGCTGAAGCTTACTGGCCATGAGCCTAGCTGAAAACATACCGTGAGTCCAGGTTCAGTGAGATAGCATGACGAGTAGGACATCTGATCTCTTGCCTCTACACATGGGCACACACGTGCAGAAGTGGAAAAATTGAACTGAGCAGAAGAGTACATGTTTAAGACAGGCATGCAAAGTTTAGTGCTGGCAGATACAGCTCAGTAGTATTGTGGTAGCTTAGCACAAACAAGGCCCTGGGTTTGCTATCCTAGCAGCAACCTCCAAATACCAAAATGCTGCCAATCACACTGTAGACCTGATTTAGCACTCAAAAGTTAAAATATAAGGAAGTTATACCCACAGAATCAGGAATCATGTAAGAAGCTAAGTGTGGTAGCCTAGGTTAGTAATCCCCACCTTTGAGAGAGGGAGGTAGGAAGATCTGGAATTCAAGACAAACTTTAGCTATATAGCAAGTTTATGGCTATCCTGAACCATGTGAAACCTTGTCTCAAAAATAAAAATGTCTATCAGAAATCATGGTTCTAGTACTTGGACATTCTCAGTTTTCATGGACTAAATTTTCTCATTTGTTAAATGTGGCTAGTAGAAAAAACCCTAAAGATTGCTTAACTTGGTGTATGCGAAAAGCACTCACAGATGGGAGCCTCACAGAGGGAGGGCTTTATTTACAGTTTCCGACCTCCAGAGAGAATGCGTAAGGAGCTGCTCTCGGGAGTACTTGATGAATCTGTGTAATAATCTTTGTGACCTTCATGCTTTAAGACAACACTAGTGGAAAATGAAACTCGAGGCTGGGCATGGAGCCCAGGGGCAGAGCTTGAGTTAAACATTTGTAAGACCCTGGGTTCAATCTCCTGCAAAAAAGTAAAAAGAAACTGAACTTTGAACCTACTCAAAAATTTTCCCTATTCAAGAATGAAGACTTGTGTTTTGCCTTCCAATTCCAGTGATTTATGCAGGAGGTAGAAACTAGAAGTGTGGCTACTTAGCCAAACTTCACATGTCACGTGTCTGTCTGAAAGAGCTCTCTCTTTGCAGAAGTAACATCTTTGAAATCAGCAAATGATTAAAAGACACCACTCCTTCCAAATTATCCCCAGTGAATACGAAGTAGGATGCAGAAGCAGTCTGTGAGATGCTCAAAGCATCCGTGAGAATGTATCTTAGTGCTGCATTTACTTATTTATTTATTTGGTTAGTTAGTTAGCTTTTATTTTTTTGAGACAGGGTTTCTCTGTAGCTTTGGAGCCTGTCCTGGAACTCGCTCTGTAGATCAGGCTGGCCTCGAACTCATAGAGATCACCTACATCTACTTCAGGAGTGCTGGGATTAAAGGTGTGCACCACCACTGCCCGGCAGTGTTACATTTTTCTGCCTGCCTTAGGAAGATATTGGAAGCTTCATAGCATTGAAAGGTCATGTGATCTGGCCACGGTCAGCGGTCTGAAGTCAAACAGGACTGGTTTCAGTTGCATCTCAATTTCAGTGTGCTTGTATCCCTGTAAATTGGCAGGATGGCAATGCAATGCACGTTTTGATAGATGACCAAGCACAGTGTTTAACGGTGCTTTGCATACAAGAACTTAGTAAATTTTGGCTGTCGGTCTCACTGTCATCTATAACTTAGAATAATTCTGAGATTGCTTCATTGGATAAGCTGACTAACATGGCTTCCTTTCCTGTGTACTTATACCTCAGTCAGAAAGTAACCATAGTTCTCTAGACACTGTGTAGCAATAGGTGATTGTTGTAATGATGGACACAGTTTTAGCTCCTCAGGTTGTCAAATTTTAAAATTTCAAAAGGCCTACATTTTGAAGTTTGCAAACATGGTATTGTAATACAATTATAAAAATATCATAAGGACCCATATTTCAACAGTAGCTATCTTTATAACTGTCTGACTTTGGGAACACATTTACTTGCTCAAAACATCTGTTCTCTTGGACTGGAGAGATGGCTCAGAGGTTAAGAGCATTGCCTGCTCTTCCAAAGGTCCTGAGTTCAATTCCCAGCAACCACAAGGTGGCTCACAACCATCTGTAATGAGGTCTGGTGCCCGATTCTGGCCTGCAGACATGCACACAGACAGAATATTGTATACATAATAAATAAATAAATATTTTTAAAAAACTGATGGAGGATTCTCATTGGCTAATAAACAAACTGCCTTGGCCAGCCCTTAGATGGGTGGAATAGACAGAACAGGAAAAAGGAAGTGAGGTAGATGGCTCAGACAATTGCCCTGCCTTTCCTCTCTGAGCCAGTGCCATGAAGCCAGCCACCAGGACAGACATGCTGAATCTTTCCTGGTAAGACACCACTTTGTGGTGTTACACAGATTATTCGATATGGGTTAGTCAAGATGTGAGTAAGAGGCTGAAAATAATGGGCCAGGCAGTGTTTAAAAGAATACAATTTGTGTGTTGTTATTTCGGGTGTAAAGCTAACCATGCAGGAGCCGGGCGGGATGAAAAGCAGCCTTGCCTGCAGCTCGCCACACTACAAAAAACATCTGTTCTCTCTTGGAAAAAAGTAATATAAGACCCAAATATTAAAGTATATGTGATGGATGTAGTTTTCTTGTTGGTCCCCTTTTCTAGGCTATTGAATCTCTAAAGGTTACTGTAATAGAAGGGTGATCTTAAAAACAATGATACCTAAGGTAGTGGAGGAAAAGCACGCAGTGAAGTGAGAAAGGACTTAAATGCAGTAAATGCATTTGTAGGCCCAATAAAGACTTCATTGTTGTGCCTTCACACACATTTTGAAACCTACCCACTGTTGAAGTTAAACCATTTAGAGAGCTGGGGAGATGGCTCAGCAGGTAAGAGTGCTTGCCGTGCAAACACTAGGACCTGAGTTGAAATCCCCAGCGTAAAAAACTGGGCATGGCCATGTGCACCTGCAACCCTAGCACTGCAGGAGGCAGGGGCGTAAGTAGCTCTAGAACAGTGAGAGACCCTGTCTCAAGGGGATAACAGGCAGAGCAGAGTATCTCTAGTCCTCTTGTAGCCTCCTCATGCAGGTGGGCATGCACGCATACACATTTCCTCCACATGCAGGTGTGAATGCACACCTGCACATTTCTTTCACATGCAAGTGGGCATGCATGCATGCACATTTCCTCCTCATGCAGGTGGGCATGCACACATACATGTTTTCTCCACATGCAAGCGGGCATGCACGCATACACGTTTCCTCCACATGCAGGTGGGCATGCATGCATGAACGTTTCCTCCACATGCAGGTGAGCATGCACACATGCACATTTCCTCCACATGCCGGTGGGCATGCATGCATACACATTGCCTCCACATGCAGGTGGGCATGCACACATGCATGTTTCCTCCACATGGAAGTGGGCATGCATGCACATTTCCTCCACATGCAGGTGGACATGCACACATGCACACTTTCTCAACATGCAGGTGGGCATGCACACATACACATTTCCTCCACATGCAGTTAGGCATGCACACATGCACATTCCCTCCACATGCAGGTGGGCATGCACACATGCACAATCCCTCCACTGGCCTGCTGCTGCTGCCATCACCACACACATAAACAAAGACCTGTCAGAGCAGAGAAAGATTGCATTTTTTGAAGATGACTTAAAAGAATTCTAGCTGACATTTGAAGGAAGGAACACTTCAAGATGACGTAGACTTCGGGATGGTAAGTATGTGTGGGTAGTAGAAATGCGATACCAGTTATGTAGGTAAATTTAGGTTTTCTGCCAGCCACATTAAAAAACAACAACAAAAAAGGACTTGGGGTGTAGGTCAGTGTTAGTATGTGCTTTGCGTTACTATATAAAAATTCTTGGGGTCCATCCCCAGCACCATAAAACATAATAAAACCACCAATTTTTAATGTTTTATTGGCTCCAATATTTTCAAAACATTTCAGCAATAGACAGGCAAGCTTATAGATGTGTTTCATTTTCACCATTTTGAGTCTTTCAAACCTGATACTTATGTTATTTTAATCACATCCTATATGAAAAGGCTCTCTGGAGCGTCTCTGCTGACTGTCATATCACCACACCTTGCTCTCCAGAGCCCAAGTCATCATGGTTGTGAATAGAACTTAAGGCCAGGAACTTAACATCAGCAACTAGTGCTTGGGAACCTTGTGGTTAAACTGTGTGACCTAAATATGAAGTTATGACTGAACATTCTTGGAGTGTGTATGTGTTAAATTGGCCAACTAAAGACTGTTTTGCTATAGATTAAATCACCTTTCCCCCGGCTGATGGCGTAAATCACAAACAATCCCACACCAGTTTGGAATTATGATTAATAGAATGGTTATTTATTTGTTTTTTGTTGTTTTTTTGGTTTTCGAGGCAGGGTTTCCCTGTAGTTTCTAGAGCCTGTCCTGGAGCTAGCTCTTGTAGACCAGGCTGGCCTCGAACTCAGAGATCCGCCTGCCTCTGCCTCCCGAGTGCTGGGATTAAAGGCGTGCGCCACCACCGCCCGGCCATTATTTAAAGGGGAAAAAACTTACAGATCACCGTCCCAGACAACAGCCCTCTGCACAATCAGGAAGGGAGCCTAGTCGTCAGAAGCGGAGCCAGAGAGCGAGCGGAGGGAAGTGGCCGCATTTTTAAAAAGAGAGACCACGCCCCAATGGGCTGGTATCTCAGCGGCTATTGGCTGAAGGAGCAGAAGGAGCTCCCGCAACACCTCCCCCTTTTGTTTAAGTAAGAGAGTTCTAAACCTACTATGAAATTATATACAATAAGCACAAATATCCTATTCCAACTAGCTTAAGTCTTGTATAATAAATAACTTGGCCAAGTCATGAAAGGAAAGTAACTACATTTATATAGTCTTCAACCCCATTGAAGATCTGAGAAGGAAAATAATGTTACCTGAGTAATTAGGAAGTGCATTCAAACAACTTCTAAAACATGCAACAAATCACAGAGAATGATGGAGGAGAGTTATCTGTCTATGTTACTTTCATTGGTTAATTAATAAAGAAAACTGCCTTGGCCCTTTAAGAGACAGAAAATTAGGTAGGCGGAGTAGACAGAACAGAATTGTGGGAAAAAGGAAGCAGAGTTGGGGAGACGCTTCAGGCATTCGCCATAGTGAGTCGCCATGATTCTCCTCTCCGAGATGGA
Organism: Arvicola amphibius; assembly: GCF_903992535.2. Lineage (NCBI taxonomy): Eukaryota > Metazoa > Chordata > Mammalia > Rodentia > Cricetidae > Arvicola > Arvicola amphibius. Next base: position 35,249,036 of record NC_052047.1, on the reverse strand, counting down.
CGCAAGTTAAGATCTCTCCTGGTAAGCCACACCTCGTGGTGCTGCACGGATTACTAAATATGGGTTAAAGGAAGATGTGAGAATTAACCAATAAGAGGCTACAGATAATGGGCCAGGCAGTGTTTAAAAGAATACAGTTTCCGTGTAATTATTTCGGGTGTAAAGCTAGCCGGCGGCCGGGTGGCGGGACGCTGCCCCGCCACTTCTTTCTACACCTGGCTGGAGGTGGCTCAGTGGTTAAGAGCACTGGCTGCTCTTCCAGAGATCCCGAGTTCAATTCCCAGATGATATATCTTGTTTCATACATAAAGTAGTGTGAACTGTAAAACTATTAATGTAGAAGGTTTATATCGCTAGCAATGCATCAACTCAAACAAACTGTCAAAAGTATTAAGTCAGTTGGGCAGTGGTGGCTCACGCCTTTAATCCTAACACTTGAGAGACAGAGTCAGGTGGATCTCTGAGTTCGAGGCCTGCCTGGTCTACAAAAGCTAGTTCTAGGGCAGGCTCCAAAACTACAGAGAAACCCTGACTCAAAAAACCAAAGGGAAAAAAAAAGACAAAAAAGACATTAACTCATTAGAATGTCTCAAAAAGACCCTGTCCCCCAATTGCAACGTATACCCCAAATGAGACTGTGTTTTCACCAGCCTCTGTTACCACATGAGCAGAAACGATCCATCTCTTCCCTAGGTTGCAACAGCAGCTCCCTGACACTTTCTTCTGCATTTGCCCACCCCTTTCTGCAGTTGGTTTCTGGTGTAGCAACCATTGGTCTGCTGAATGGTCTCAACATATCTCCTCCCACAAAATCTGAACTTCAGTGGCTTTCACTCTGAAAGCTCTTGCAGTGACATACAACCTCCCCACACCCAACATACACACACCCAACACACAGATTTCTGTTCCTGGGACTGCTGCACTGGCCTCAGGCTTCTAGTCTCAATTATCTCCTTACCCTCTATTTGAGGCCAGGCGACTGGCTACAGTGCATTTGCCTGGCAGGCAATAGCCCAGCCCCCTGACTGGAAGCACAGCCTGCACTGTGGACTGGTATTTCTTGGCTAGGGGGAAGGGTAAGTTAACAACTGGAAAATTTTTTTTTCATGGAAAAGGAATAAGGGTTGACTGAAGTATAGCTTCCATTATGGACTGATATTTCTTGACTAGGGGTAGAGGCAAGTTAACTACTGGGAAAAATAAAAACACAACAAAACAAACCCCCTAATTTTCACGGAAAAGGAATCACACTCAGAACAAGCAAGGCACAAAAGCTGCTAAAGCAACATGTAGTCGATGCTCTGGCTCAAGTTAATAATTCCTTTTTTGTACTCTGACCTCTTTTTTGTACTCAATTCACTTGTTAAAGACACGTGGGTTTAGTAATAATTCTTTGATACTTCATATTTGTAACTTTAAAAAAAGAACATTTAGCTCCTAATTTAAAATTTTCCTTTTGTTTCTGTTTATTTACTTTTTCCCTGTGCCCAAAATCTTTGGGAAGTTTTGTGGCTCCTTCAAGTTTCCTTCTTTTGGCAGAAGATTGCGATTCCGTGCTTCAGTGAATTAGTTCCTTTTTGGAACGAAGCCAAACTCATGGTCAGGACTGTTTACTGTTTCTCAGGCACAGGGAGGCTTCATCTTCAAAAGGCAAAAATGGCCATCTCTGGCCTCCCTTTTGCAATATCTGCTTCTTCCTAAACAGAAATCAGGGCAGGAACAGGATTTTCTTCTCATTTCTATTTCTCTAGAGCTACTTATGTCCAGAAGTAGACAAGGAATGGCGAAGGTTAATACTAAAATTGGCATAATTTCACCTACTTCTGTTTTTTGAAACCAATGGGCTAAAAATTGGTGTCAGACATGTATTTCCAGTAACAAAGACAAGAAAAAGCATGTTTAAGATGTTAGGAAAAGTCATAAACAAACAGTAAGCAATGTGTTTATGTTGTTGAAATCATCCCAGCAGATAGGAAGCCAAGGTCAGGAGTTCCTGCCTCTTCAAAACCAACCCACTGAAGAAAGAAGGGGGAGGGAAGAGGAGGGAAAAGGGGTGGAGAGGACGATGGATCCTAGGAGATTTATTTATATTGAGAAGGGGAGTTGGCCAGAAAATGAGGGAGTGCACTGAAAGTTCATTGTCTATGGTAGAAGTTGGAGTGATTTCATGGAAATTTCATCTTTATCCTTCTCAATGAAGGGCTAGATATTAAAAGAGAATAAAAAGTATGTGGTTTTTTTATTTCCATTCCTTTCTTCACTACACATATCCTATGCCTCATGCTATAATTACAGTTAACACACAGGATAAGACGAGGAGAAAATCCCAGTCTGAAGATGTCCACAGTGCATCAGGAGAGACAAAGCTCTAACCTGCTTGACTGAGACTCGTGGGAGGCACAAGCCAGATGCCTCCTTTCAACCCTTGTCCTTTTCCAAACTTTCACTCCTTTAGCTGTCAATCCCCTTCCTCATTAAGTTTTTCATTTCAGGTGTCTGGTCTTAGTCCTCATTTAAAACAAGCTCAAATTTAGTTTTTTTTTTTTTTTAATCTCCCTAACATCTGACTAGAATAGATCTGTGTTCCATCTCTTTGCAACATTGAGATCTTGTCTGGGAAACTAAACACTTGTGAAATCCCCCACGCAACAATACTGGAGTCACAATGAGTAAGAATAGTCTATTCTTGACTGAATAGGCCATTCATGGTGAGCGCCAGATATGTGTGCCTTGGGAGAACAGACAGATTACCTGTGAGAGTTTGTTCCTCTTCCACCATGTGGGTTTCAGGGAGTGAACTCAGTTAATTTCACTCATCAGGTGCAGTAACAAGTGCCCTTATCTACCAAGCCATCTTGCCAGTCCCTCTGATTTATTTTTAAATTTTGTTGTGTGTGCACGCACATATGTGTTCATGATGGGGGGTGCATGTGCCATTTCACACATGGAGAGGTCAGAGGACAACTCTGTATGGAGTCTTATCTCCTACCTTTATGTGGGACCTGGGTATCAAACTTAGGTCATCAGTGGTACTGGCTGGTTTTGTGTCAACTTGGCACAAGTTAGAGTCATCAGAAAGGAAGGAGCCTTAGTTGAGGAAATTCCTTGATGGGAATGTAAGGTATTTTCTTATTACGTGATCAATGGGGGAGGGCCCAGCCCGTGGTGGGCAGTGCCATCCCTGGGCACTGGGTTCTATAAGAAGGTGGGCTAAGCAAGCCATAAGGAAGCAAGTCAGTGAGCAGCTCCCCTCCATGGCCTCCGCATCAGCTTCTGCTTCTGGGATCCTGCCCTGTTTTGAGTTCCCGACTTCCTTCAGTGATGAACAGCAAAGCCAAGTGTAAGCCTAATAAGCCCTTTCCTCCCCCACTTTCTCTTTGGGCATGGTGATTCTGGTGTTTCATCGTAGCAATAGAAACCCTAGGACATCAGCCTTATGCAGCAAGCAGTTTTACCTGTTGAGCCATCTCAGGTGGTTAAGGTCCTTCCCCACTAATCATGAAGGGGAAAAGAACACACCCTAGCAGAAAGATCTGTGCTCAAACGTAAATGTGTAGCCTTAGCCTGTGTGGAACCATTCCCATTACTTTGCAATGAATCATCTAAGTCCGTTTTCCAGATAGCTAGCCAGGTTTGTCTCCTGACTAGACTCGTCATTGTCCCAGAACTAAACAGGATGAAGCCAAGGACGGCAAGCTTGGTATTTGAATTGTCTGATACATGCTGGAACTTCGATGGCAAAGCCTCGCAGAATTACGGTGTATGAGAATCATAAAATGACACTTCATCATTTTCCACTTCTTTTGTCTGTCTGACGTAATAGTTGTCAACACCGGCCTGGTCTACACAGCGAGTTCCGGGACAGCCAGGGCTGTTACACAAAAACCCTGGTCCCCAACTCAAAAGAGATTCGCCTGCCGGACTCTGCCTCCCGGTTGCTGGAATTAAAGGCGTGTGCCACCACCCTCGGCTTCAGTAGTAGTATTTTGAAGAAAAGCATGCAAGGACGACTTAGAGAATAATAACCATGTTAATTATAGTTACGGCGGTCAAAGAAGGTCTCGTAGGTTTAAGACCCGAATGAACCTGGCATGGAAATAGTTGAAACAGGCGAAGGGTGTTCAAATTTCTTTCTCTCTGGGACTAGGCTGTTTCAAAATTGCTCCATCTTCGTGTACACATAGCATGATGATCATGTAAAAATCTTTAATTTCACGAACGCGTCTAATTTAGTGTACCACGGTCGAGAATCTGAGGTCGAGTGACGAGCGGGTGATGGACAGCACGGTGCCGAGGGTTCAAAGGGCACGGGGTGGCGGGGGCGGGGGGGGGGGGCAGAGGCTTAGATCCTGCCTTCGCCTCCCACGTCCCACCCCGCGGAGTCAGGCAGCCTGTCGGGAGACTGTTCATCCCTCAAACAACGCGACGTGCACTTCCACATGCCAACCGCTGGTGATCAAGCACACCGTGCACACCCAGTCTCCGCCACTGGCTGCGCCCCCGCCCCCTGCTCGGCGTACTGCGTCGCTTCCGCCGTGACGTCACACCGCCCCGACTTCCGGGTCGCCGAGGCCGCCGCAGGCGGCGCACACTGCCGTGTCCGCTGGGGTCCAGTCTATGGAGTCAGTTGGCGCGGCCGGCGGCTCGGAGGCAGGAGGTGGTGTCCGAGTGGGGGCCTCTGCCCCGCCAGGATGTTTCCGGGCTTGGCCGCCGCCGTCGCGGCGCACAGGTGCAGCTGGGCGACGCTGTGCAGGCTCGGTGGCGGCCGGGCAGTGGCCCGCGGCCGCAGCCAGGGTGAGTGACCGGCGGAGGCCGCTCCTGGCCTCGGCGGTTGACCAGCTTGTCCTTCCCCAGTCCAGAGCCCGCCGGTCTCGCACGGTCCCCGCAGGCGTCCCCGCGAGCAGCGACCGCAGAGTTCCCGCGGGGGCCAGCGGGCGTGGGGACACCCCGAGGCCGGACCGGAGGGCTTAGCGCCTATCGCAGTGACCCAAAGGCCGTGGGAAATGGTGGATTCCAGCAACTTGGAGGGTCCCTTGAGTTCGCAGCCGCAATTTTAGCTGCCTCTTAGTTGGACTGAGCCACTCCTGCGTTGTTGTTTTCTTAAGTCTCCCAAAATCAAAGTGGATGTCACATACTGATCTTAAGGTGTGGGCATCTTATAGTTATCGGATGAGCCTAGTTTGGGGACCGGAAACCCCCCAAAACTTTGCGGTTTCATTGAATAATCTTTTTTGGTGAAAATGTCTTCTGAAACTATATAATCCCTCTGTGGGGTGGCAGTGATTGAGTTTTGATCTTCAGCGTTTCTTTCTCAGTCAAATTTAAGTTGTTCGAGAATTTCTGAAATGACATTAAACCTGTAAGTCTTATTTCTGTTCACCTCTCTCATTGCCATAGCTTGGCATGTCACAGCATGACATAGAGGACTCATGGCAGAGCCCAGAAGGAAGAGCACAGGACCAAATCCACTGCTCACCTGATCCCCCAGATCTTTGGGAGTTGCAAAGAGGGTTTACAGAAACGTTTCTCAAAATTCAGGCTTCAAAAACTTTAAGTGGAAGTCAAAAACTGTCGCCATTCCGGCTTTTGAGTGGTAAAAGCGGTACCAGACTCCTGTGCTGTGCAAATAAAGCAGAATATATTTATATCTTATTTGTAATAAACATAAAAGCTAGCTCCTAAGATTGCAAATGAATTTATTACAATAGCACTGGTTTTTAGGGGTTTTGGCAGTGACAGAAAACTGTAGCTATGGAGTTTTCCCATATTGGCAAAATGCCTGATTGTCTTAAGAGCAGAATGAATTGTCTGTTTATATACTCTATTCTAAAACCCCAAGTAAACTTTGGCATACATAATAAAATTCAAATAGTGACTGTTAAATGTGGTCCACACTTCCCTTTCAGTCTTGGTAAAACGAGTTGAAGTAGTGTAATTTGTAATTCTTACTTTGTAGCTGTCACCAGACCAAAAATGTTAAGCTCTTTCCCTCATCTGTGCAACACAGATAATAATTGCCTATCTCATCCATTTAGGGATGACTTGGCAGAGTTCTTTAGGACGTTTACTACTACAAAAAATTTGAATGTTTTTACACTTAAAACCCTTTCGGACTAAAAATTTACCTTTGTAGAAATCTTGTACAGTATTTGAGAGAGCAGTCATACCTATGGTTAAATTTAAAAATCATTTGGAGAAAGAGTGCTGTTTAAGTTGGATGCATGCTACAAGAAAAACTATTTGAAGCTCTTGTTGTTTTGTTTTGTTTTGGGAGTGGGAGCTGGGATCTAAAAGCAGATGATTTTCTTTGAGAAGAAATAAAGTTTACTTTCTGCTTCTAGAATGTTTACCTGTCTAGTTAAGGCTTCTAAAGGATAAACAAGAGAGGCCAGGCATGGTGGTGCATGCCTTTAGTCCCAGCAGAGGCGAGCTGATCTCATGAGTTCGAGGCCAGCCTGGTCTACAGAGTCTGATTCAGGACAGCCAGGACTGCAGGAAAAAAAAAAAAAACCTGTCTTGAAAAACAACAAAAAAGAACAAAGGAGGAAAACACTGACTGATATCAGTTTTTAAAGATGAGAAACCTCTGTGAAGCAAAGAAAAAAAGGACAGTATTCAAGAGCCCAGCCACATAATATAGTCTTGTATTGTTCAGTAGCCAAAATTTTAAACTAAAATTATTTTTATTTTATGTGCATTGATGTTTTGCCTATGTATGTGTGCTGTGTGCACATGGAAGCCAGCAGGAATCACTAGGAGTTTGAATTATTACCGTGTGCAGTACTTAGCTGCTGAGCCATTTTTTCAGCCCCAATACCTTTTATTGGAGATGCACAAACTCCCTTGTACTGATTGGCCGCAGAATTGAGCATTGCTTTAGAAGGTTCTTCTCTGTATAAAAGGAACTTGAAGAGGTTTGTGCCCTGTGACCTAACAATTGCACTTAAAATGATTTACATTAAATAAATGCATATTTAAATGTTTATTTCAGTTCATTACTATACTAATAAATTGTAAACTTATTTATAGTTACAGGATTTACATTATGTTAGATGCTTTTATTGATTTTACCCCCCACACACACACCCTTCTTTTTGAGACACGGTCTCAACATTAAGTTTAGACTGACCTAGAACTATGATTCTCCTGTCTCTATCTTCAAGGCTTGGGATTTCAGGCTGTTTCTACCTCTTCTTAGAAAATGTCAGAAGTAATAAGCAAGACAGTAAAGATATGATCCAAGAGGTAGTGCAGGACTTGTCAGTGTTTGCCCTTGTTGCCTTCTTCAAAACTAAATTTAAAAAAAAGGTGTGGGGGTGACTTTCTTCATAGCAGGTGTTAAAAGCATAGCACGCCCATTCTCCTGGGCAGGGCTACTCTGTCTTGTACACACCTTTGTTTGCTAGATGAGTAGGCAAGGTTTTCCTGCCGTGTTGGCTACCAGAAAGGACACAAGTAAAATGGGGCTCCTGAGTGTTACTATCACACAGACTGCCACACTTGACAGTGTTGTTAATAAGCTCTCTTAAAAAAATAAATTGACTATTTTAAAATTTTTATGTGTATGAGTGTTTTGCCTACTTGTTTTTCTGTGCATCGTATGTGTGCAGTGCTCATGGAAGCCAAAAGAGAGTATTGGATCCCCTGGAATCAGAACTGTAGAAGATTGTTAGCTGCCATGCGAATACCTGGGTCCCATGGAAGTGCTCGTAACCACTGAGCCATCTATCTAGTCTCTCTCTCTTTTTTTTTAAACTCATTCTCTTTTTTTTAAAGATTTATTTATTATGTTTACAACATTCTGCTTCGATGTATGCCTGCACGCCAGAGGAGGGCACCAGATCTCAGTACAGATGGTTGTGAGCCACCATGTGGTTGCTGGGAATTGAACTCAGGTCCTCTGGAAGAGCAGTCAGTGCTCTTTACCTCTGAGCCATCTCTCCAGCCCCTCTATCTAGTCTCTTAATGGAGCTCCAGATTGCTTACTGATACTTGTGCTTTCTGTTTCTTCTTATTGTACACTGGTCTTTTGTTTGTTTGTTTGAGATAAGGTCTCTCTGCATAACTCTGGCTGTTCTGGAGCCCACTTTGTAGACCAGGCAGAGGCAGGTGGTTCTCTTGAGTTTGAGGCCAGCCTTGTCTACAAAGAGAGTTCCAGGACAGCTAGGGCTGTGTGTGTGCACGCGTGTGTGTGTGTGTGTGTACTCATATGTAAAGGTGTTGAGGCCAAAGGACAGCCTTGGTTGTCATTCTTCAGTTACCATCCACCTTGGGTTCTGTTGGTTTGCTTGTTGTTTTAGAAAAGATCTCTCATGGCCTGGAGCTCAGCATGTCATAGACTGGCGGAGTGTCCTGGGGATCCTCTTCTAGCTGCCTCTCCAGCGGATGCCCAGCTTTTTATGTGTGTACTGGTGACTGAACTCAGGTTCCCATGGTTATAAGGCAAACAATTTATCAATTCAACTGTCAGCCCAATTGCTTACTTTTTTTTTTTAAAAAAAAGTTATTTTATGTGTGTGCATATTTTGCCTACATGTATGCCTGTGTACTACATGTGTACCTCGTTCCTGAGGATGCCAGACAGGGTCTTCTGGGTGGAGTCACAGTTGGTTGTGAGCTACCATGTCGTCATCATTTTATCATTTGCGCCCGGCAGTACTTAAACATGCGTGGGCAGCCCGTTTATGGCGGTCCTCCAGCTGGTCCTCTCCTGGCAGCCCTAGATGCTTGTGTACTGTCATAGCCAAGGTTCCACAGTCTTCCTTTATGCTCTCTGTCCAGCGGTGCACTCCTCCAAGCAGTGCTGTCTCCTGGTATCTGCTGTCAATCATTCTCATAACATGGCCTAAGTATCTCAAGCGCCGTTGCCGTATCCAGTAGTTTATTTTCTTCTGTAGATGGAGATGCTTCTTATGGAGCAATCATGTCAGTACTGGAAATTGAACCCGGATCTTTTTGAAGAACAGCCAGTATTCGTAACCATTGAGCCATCTCTCCAGCCATGCAGTTAATGAGTTTTTAATATGTCAGTGCTTTAGAATCTGGAAGGAAGACACTACTGAAATTGTCTCTTAGGTAAAGGGACTGATGTGTGGAACATGGGCTACAACTTTGACTCAAGCCCTAAAATTAGCTAGAAACAAACCCAAACTACAAGATGTCTTTTTGTTGATTTTTTTTTTTTTGCAGATGCAACATACATAACAGACTGAATTGTCAGTTTGCAGGGAGGAAAATAGTATATATTATAGTATATATATAAAATTTTTCTTAGTCTCAAAGTGAAAGCCAATGAAATAAGTAGTAGACGACAAGCTAGATTGGAGACAGCAAGCGGCGAGCAGTAGCAGTGGCTAACAAAAGCAGAGCCTTGTAACTAGGCCCCTGGTTGTTGTGACCAGACCAGTAAGACTCCAGCAGCTTTACAACTTAGATCAACACAGTCCTTAGGTGCGCAGCAGCGAGAAAACTCTATTCAAGTAGAACGGTAGTGCCAGACTAAAGACTGACGTTCATATGCAACTAATTTTAGATATCACCTTGAAGAAAGGGAGTTAAGATTGGGAAATATGTTTTACTATATTTCTGTCAGCTGGAATTAATGTATTCAGCAGTTCATCCCACAGTGATTGATTATGCTTTCTGCTGCTGTGTTAGATTTTATATTGGTTTTATTGAGTCAGATGTGTACCTGTATAGTTTTGCCCTATAAGCAGTTTTCAGCTGTGTATTAGTGGCAAAGGTATACTGAAAGCTGTTAATACCTGGCATTCTATTGAAATTAAAAATTAAGTCTGTTTCCAAACAGCTAGCAAGGGAGCTATCTAAGATAACCCTATAGTGTTCGAATTTGAGAGACCTCTACTGGCCAGAAATGAGAGCATTTGAGCATTACTTGAGACTGACTGAAGTGGACTGAAATGCACAGCACATGATACTGAAATCTGGAACTGTAATGAAATGTGCAAACTAAAGCCAGGCATCTCTGCGGCCTGCTAGGTGGTGCTCTTAGCGTTTTGAGAAGTGGTGCATAAGAGGGAAGGAAGCATTAAGCTCTGAGCCTGCCTTAAACGGTGCTACTGAGTAACCAGAGGGGGAATTTTCCATGGGTGAAGGTATTCACTGAGTGGAGAAGTAATACAATCGGAGCTACAGTTTTAAAGCCACCTAATGAATAAATGGATCTAGCATGGAATAGCAGTAGTCATTGCCGTAAATAAAGGGACAACTAGATATTAGGTGAGTTTTTTTCTTGTACTGTGCTGCTCAGGGTCCAGTGCTATACCACTGAGGTGTAGTCAGAGCCCAGAATAACCAGCCCGCAAAGAGGCTTCATCACCACCTATACATGTAACTGAATTCAGAAAATGCTACCACACACACTCTGACTTGTGGGACATGGAATAGGTTAAACAGCATCCTGGAAATTCAGTCAGTAAAGTCCAGACTGGAAACTATCAGGGCAGAAATTCAGGCAAACAATTTAGTTTATTCAATATTTAAAGAATGCAAATAGAAAAAAAACAGTTGTACAGATTTAAAAATGTTTAAAAGATCTCAGGCACAGTATGGGTCTGTTCACAGAAATGGAAAAACCATGTTTGTGACAACTGGCCAAAGACTTTCTCTTTTTTAGAGAATTATTTATTATTGTAGGTGACTGTGTCTGATGTGTGTTTGGGGGGTATAAGAGCACACATATCATAGCACACTTGTGAAGGTCAGAAGATAACACTCTGGAGTTGGTTCTTAGTGCTTTTCTCAGTTGAGCCATCTCGTCTACCCCCACCCCCACCCAGTCTCTGACTCTTGAGATTCATTGTTTATATTTAGGGATGAGAACTGTGCTAAAACTTGAGTTACAAACATTTGGCCCTAAATAAGCTTGGGAAATTTGAGATGCTTTTTAGAAAAACACAAATTATCACTACAGGCAAATTTGATTATTAATTGTGCTAAAATTTATTTTTGGATTCTCAGTCAGCAGGAAAGGCAAACTAGATCCCAAGGTACATTTTGTTTGTTTTCTTTCCCTCCCTTCTCATTATATTATTATTATTATCATTGTTATTATTGTTGTTATTATTTTATTATGGCAGGTTCTCTCTATGCAGCCTTGGCTGGCCTCGAATTTGGTGTGTAGACCAGGCTGACCTCTGACTCACAGAGATCCACCTGCCTCTGGCTCTCCAGGTATTGGGGTAAATGGTGTGCACCACTGCTCCTTTCTCACATATGCCATTAATTCCCCTTCCTATTCTTAAGGAATATGCCTTAAGAATACTAGTGGCCACAGTGAGGAAGATGTGTTTGGTAGGTTACATGTCTCAGTTTTTGTCACTCAGCTTTTAGAAATAGATGCATATAACCAAGACTTGATCAATTTGCCAAATAGACAAAAGAATACATTGACACCAGGGAGTTTCCCCCAAAATCACTGTTTTGGAAAAAGCAGTTTTCAACAATTAGACATTGTACTGCTCTACCCCCTGGCGCTGTAAGAAGGTAAGGTCCTATCTCTGAGCTATGTCCTCCTCCCAACTGTCAGCTCTTCAGTGCCCACTCGATGGTAACCATTGTAAACACTGGATTATCTCTGACATGGTTGGATTCATGTAAAACCTTCAAAATTATGAATTTTATCTAAATAGTTCTTGAGTTCTTTGAAGAGCTGGAATTCAGAGTATACACAGTAACACATAAAGGGAAGGTCAGGAGAGTGGATGCTCACTTCCTTTGTCACTTGACCACAATGGTGGAGTCTCTTTAAAGCCACTGTCAACCAAGATGCAGCAGCTCAAGGGCTTTCTATCTTCTGTTCTTCTCTCAGTGAAAATTCTCATGTGCTGGGTCATTCACCAAATGGTGATCTAATTATCTGATTAAAAATCAGAGACAACAGGACTCACTACTAATAGGATTCATTTATTGATTATGACATGAAAGGACTAAATCTCCAGCTCACAGAAAGAAGACATGGAATAATTTTGAGCAGGAAGTCCTCATGACTATCCCTTACCCAGAGTCTGCTATTCATTATATTATGCCAGTTTTATTTTTTTAAAATGCAGCCAGCATACAAAATAAGAGAGTATCTGTTATGTACAGTGTACCACCTTTTGGAATAATGGAGTATGAGTGTTTTGCTTGATTGTGTGTGTGTGTGTGTGTGTGTGTGTGTGTGTATAGAGAGAGAGAGTATATTGTGTATATAGGTATAATATATGTACATATATGTCTATATTAAAGTTTCTAAATCGAATATAAATAGGAAAAAATTGAAATATTTGATTCTTATATTACTAAGGAAATACCTCAAGTCAAACACTTGTTTTGTTAATTGTATATTTGAGAGTTGTTTTGAAAGTAAAGTGATTCTTTTTTTCCTCTTAGGATGGAAGAATTTAATGACATTTGGAAGCTTTACGTACATGGTTCCCAACAGTCACCCACATGTTTGTACTCTGAGTAGAGTCAAGTTGTACTCTACAGAAGTCCACAAAGGAGGGCAGGGATCACAAGCTCCAAGAGCAGGAAAACCCCCAGCACCTAAGGAAACAGGTATGTGAAAACTTGCTGAAAGCTTTTAAATTTCCTCTGTATTAGAAGAGTGTAAACTTATTGACTCCTGAATAGTAGAACTTACTTGTAAAACTATCTGGACTCGTGTGTGTTTGGGGGAGAGGGGAGCTGCAGCAAACAAAAATATTCCAAAGTGGAAGGACCAATTCCTGAGCTTATCTTGACCTCCACACACACTTGGGCCACACAAGTACCTGCACTCACATATACAAACAAGCACATGTGCAGGTGTGCACACACACACATGTGCACACACATACACACCAGTTTATTTGCATAAACTCATAATGTTTGTTTACTCTGTTATGTTGCATATGCGGTTCTTTTTTACTTCTAGTGGTGTTTCCTTACTTTTAAAGCTTGCTAGGGCTTTGTGTTGTATTGTTTTGTCACAATATTTGGTCTCTGATTAAGGCATGACGTTTGTTGCCTAAGTTTTGGTGTATCTGAATAGTTTTCTTAAGTGGCCCTCATGTATTTGAAAACAATGTGTATTTTTGATTTCTTGAGACAGGATTTATATATGTATAGATTTATAATCTGCTTAAAAATCTTTTTAAAAATAGTATTTATACGCCGGGCAGTGGTGGCGCACACCTTTAATTCCAGCACTCAGAAGTCAGAAGCAGGTGGATCTCTGTGAGTTCAAGGCCAGCCTGGTCTACAGAGTGAGTTTCAGGACAGGGTCCAAAGCTACACAGAGAAGCCCTGTCTTAAGAAAAACCAAAATTAAAATAAAATAAAATAATATCTACAATTTCCAATTTTATATAGAAGTTACATATTCTATTATTACTTCAAAGACTAAAGATAATCAATGTTTAAGTTCCCTTGGAAAATGCAAAGACCTTAGAATACCTAACTCTTGACAACTTATTACCAGTGGATGTGCTATTTATTGGCTAATATTTTATATCCATTCAATTTTATAAAACATACATTGGTTTTTTTGTTGTTTTTTGTTTGTTCCTTTTTTTCTGTTCTGGTGATTGAACTCACACAAGAGGCAAGTACTCTACCATTGAGCTACCCCAGCCTTTAACAAAATTATTATTATTGTGTGTGTTTGTGTGTGTGTGTGTGTGTGTGTGCATGTGTGTTTACATGCATGTACATGCACATCTGGAGCTCAGAGGACAACTTTGTGAAGTTGATGCTTCTACTTTCCTATGAGTGTGGAGGATCAAACCTGCTCACCAAAGTTGTGTAAAAAGTGCTTTTGTTCACAGAGAATTTCACTAAGCACATCAGCTTTATTATTTTATTTATATTTTTAATATAAATATTTTATATTTTGAGACAAGATTACATATTCCAGACTGGCCATGAACTCATGGCAAAGAGTTTGTAGCTAGGCTCTCTGCTTCCTAGACAGGAGGAAGAACTGGGTGGGGAACAAGATGTGGCACCTGAGCCTGGCGGCAGTGGTGCACGCCTTTAATCCCAGCACTCTGGAGGCAGAGGCAGGCGGATCTCTGTGAGTTTGAGGCCAGCCTGGTCTACAAGAGCTAGTTCCAGGACAGGCTCCGGAGCTACACAGAGAAACCCTGTCTCGGAAAATTAAAAGAGAAAGAGAGAGAGATTTGTTGGAGAAGATATCCTGCCCAGCTTTTTATTTCTAAAAACTTTCAGACATACAGACATAGAAGCACTAAAATGATAATTCACTAAACCCTTGTGTTCCTCACTGAAGACTGAGACTGGGCTTCTGGCCACATGGACCAAACAGCTATGGATTCTTCAACCTTCTGGTGGTGGACAGTCAGCCAGTGTTGGACTAGATGAAACACAGCCTGTGAGCCTTTCTAGTAAATCCTTTGATCTCCACACACATGTCATAGCACACATGGGTTACATAACTCATATATATGCACATATAGACACACAAATTAATTGATTGAATTTTTAAAGAGTTGGGTATTACTAGTTGAAGGAATAAAAAGTGTAATGAATCTCTAAGTTCAGAATTCAGCATGCTTATTATTAAAACTCAGTAAAGGACAGAACAGTTGATGAGACGACATAATTAAGGGCAAATGTATTAGATAGTGGTTTTCTTAGGTAAACATAAACTCAGGCAAATATATTAAATGTTGGCTCCACTATACAGGATCTTTAAAATTGACATCCATGAGTTTGTTTCTTTTTTCTCTGAGAACTAATAAAAATTTGAGTTTAATTGTCTTATAGTAGAAATACATTGTTTATTGACAGTTTTATTTTGGGCTCTTTTTCAAGATTTGCCTAAGCCAAATTAGACCTTGTTAGCTATCAGATAGATACCAAGTAATTGCTTGATTGAAAGATAATTTATATACTTAAGAGTTTTAGATTGACTTTTGAATAATTCAAATCACATGGTGAAGTCAGGAGCAGAGCTTCACATGGTGAAGCTCATTAAGGAGCAGAGGCTTGCTAAGACATCCTCAAATTTTTAAGGAGCATTCAGATGGTTTGAATTTTAGTAAAATTAGTTTCAATTTTACTAATGATAGCAGATGTGTGGCAAGCAGCCAGAATTTGAGCTTAAAACAAATGTCTAGAGGTATTCATGGGTAGAATATCTGATTATTTGTGGAAATTATGAAGATTCTATACCAGCAAGTAGTGTGAGTTTATTAAGATGGTTGTGGTTTGTAAAAATAAGTATTCATGCATGTGTTTGAGCCATTTGCTAACCTCCTTGTTTGTGCTTCATAGCATTATATATATATAGTAACATCTAGACAGTTCTTAATGAGAATAGTCACAAGTTTCCATCTGAGAGCAACTTATTTTATGTGCTTTGGTTAAATGATCATTGTGGGGGTTAAGTGGCGTTTCTGAAGCTTTTGACATATTTTAGTTTAGGTAGAATTGCTGTAGTCTGAGACCAGCCTGTACTGTACTGGATTAGATGTTGTCTCATACAAAATAAAAAAGAATGAAGCTCTAGCTAATATTTCATAGTCATTTAAGAGTGAGAAGACAGAAAAATAAGTAATTTATGGAGATAATGGAGGGCTGAGAAAATTGATCAGAGGATAAAGTGCTTTCCGTCAAGTGTGAGGACTGGGTTCAGATCCCCAGACCCCACATAAAGATGATGCAGTAGAGCATGTATGATCCCAGCATGCCTACAGAAAAGTGGGAGGTGGAGATGGGAAAAATTCCAGCTCATGGGCCAGCTTGCTTGGCGCATGCAGTAGCAAACAGCAAGAGGGTAGAAGTTGTCCTCTGACCTCCACATGGTGCATGTCTATTCTTGTGCCTACAGTCACATTAAGATGTGCACATACACCACACACAGACATCCACATACACCACACACTTGTATTGCTAACCTAAAAATATTCTTTTAGAGTTAAAAACATTTTCTTAGATAACTTAAGCTTTTATGTCTCTCATCCCTATAAACTTTGCATCTCTTTTTATAATTTTCTTTTCTGAATTTGGTAACAAAGAAGATGATATAACTGTGTAGTAGTCAGTCCCCATCAGAGACCCAAGGAGGATAAACTTTTAAGTTTTGAGTAACCAGGAAGTGCAGAGCAAGCAGCTTCTAAAGCAGTAGAAATGATAGAGACAGTGGCTGCCTTGACAGTCATCTAAGGTTCTCTGCAGTATTAGGGCATCCATCTTTGGTCTACAGGCCTAGAATAGCTGACAGGTTTTTCTTTGAAACAGGAATTTTGAAGGACTTCCTATCTTGTCTTGGTAGAGTTTGGCAGTCACCTTCTTTTCTGTCTGGCTTGTCCAATTTGGACAGCATGTTGTCAACAGTTGAGTCAAGGCCAGTCTCTTACCCAGTGACTGACAGTGCCACAATAAAAGCAAATTCCATGTGGAGGTTCTTCAGTGCCCATCATCTCTGAAGTAGACGGACATTGCCAGTAGACATCTCTCTGTCATGAAAAGCCTTGTGTTATTAAAGCATCTTAAATGTCGTATTCTGAAGGTCTCTGAAGTGTTTTAAGACCACCTATCTACCTAAAGTATATCTGTTGGACCTTGAAAACATACCTAACATGACTAAAAGTTTGATTGTTATAGATGACTAACTACTAACCTGCATTTCTTAATTATCCTAAATAGTTTGTAATAATAGCTTTCAAGAACTAGAACTTAACATTACATTTTAAAATGAACTGCATAGGTAAAGTACCTTAAACAAGAGTAAAAACATATATACAATATGTTAAAACAAAAATAACCTTAAATTTGTATGAGTGTACAAAAATCCATACCAATGTAAATAAAACTAGTAGATGCTTTTTAGTTAAGTAAATTGTCCTTCCTATATCCTCCCCATTTTTTTTCAGAATCTAATTTCATTTGTGTAGTTTTCCCCTGACCATGGCCAGTAACAACTTGAACCAGCTCCCCTCCCCAAACAATGACAAGACATCCATAACCTACCAAATGACCAAAAACCACCCACCCTACCTCTTGGGAATGTGGAGGCCATGTTCTTAAAATTACTTCCTATTGTCTGGGGCCAGTGGCATCTTCAGTGGATCCTGAGAAAATTGGTGTAATGGTTAAGTCCTGGAAAACCTAGCTTATTATTATTATTATTATTATTATTATTATTATTATTATTTGGTTTTTCGAGACAGAGTTTCTCTGTGACTTTGGAGCCTGTCCTGGAACTAACTCTTGTAGACCAGGCTGGCCTCGAACTCACAGAGATCCGCCTGCCTCTGCCTCCTGAGTGCTGGGATTAAAGGCGTGCGCCACCACGCCTGGCTAGTTTATTATTTTTTGTTCAGTCTCTGTGTGATGGTTACCTGAAGTCCTAGCTAGCGTAGTCTGTGAGGCTAAACTATCTCAGCTAGCTTCTTTGAAGTTGTTCAGGATGCAGATTTTTGAGGAGACTGCAACCGAGGTGTTCTTAGAGGCTGGGTCACCTGGGCTACTTGTCTTCATTGGTGTCTTTTTTTTTTTCTTTTCTGAAAGTGCAACAAACTTTTTCATATAAAGGTAATATACATATCTGTATAAACACAAGTTTGGAATGTGCAGTATGCACAAATTAGCTAAAGATGATTTTCTATTTTCTGTTTGAACAGGCAAAAGACATCTGTCAACTTTATAAGTTGTTGGTCATATATATCCAAACTGTAATATAAACATTCATGCTACATGAAAGGATGGCATATAATAATAATTCATGAGGACTCTGTAGCCAACAAGATTTTTCATGTTTCATTTAGTCTCAGAACTGTTCCTATGTAGAGGGATCAGCATATATCTCCTCTTGTAGTTTTTCTTAGTTTCTTCCTTCATGTCTGAGCCACAATTTTCAGGAGGTCTCCCCAAATCTAATCTCGTCTTTATTAATGTTGAAGAAATACATAGCTTTCATTTCCTGTGGGGGAAAAAAAAGACATCACCTCTCCCCCAATGCAACACATTTCTGACTCCACTCTGAAGTTAAGTCATCCTTAAAATATATAGGCTGCTTTAACTTAGCAGTTTTTTCTACAATCCAGTGTCTCAGCAGCATTTGCCCTTCACTCATTATCACTCAAAAACATAAGTCAGCCAAGCACCATACAAAATCCAGATGCCCTGTGTAGTTCCCATCCTCACATGGCTTAGTCTTACTTTACTCTTTCTTCAAAGACTGTACTGTGTTATTTAAAACTTTATATTTCTATGATTGTCCATACCCATTTTCTTTTCTTCAGCATCTAAACACATTTTCAAGTATACTGTACCTATTCAGTTTTTTTTTTTTTTTTTCCTGGTCTGGACCTGACTTTTTGCATGCCTGCAGATTTTCTCTGACCATGTGAGCCAAACCTTAAATTGCCAGCCCATCTGCAGTGCGACTCCACTTAGCACATGGTGCTGGCTGCTGGCTCTACCGCCCTCTACCTCCTGGGATGGGTCTAGCAGGCTACTCCCACTAATTCTGGGCTGGGGTCACTGTTTGACCAGTGAGAGCTGAGCCTCATGCCTACAGGCATTGGCCATGCCCTGTTTACTGGCCCCAGCTCTGTGAAGTTGGTAGGTCCACTACAGGCTTTTTACCTAATGCCAAGTAGCAGGCCAGCTTCTCAAGTGCTCAACTGCTCTGCTAGCAGGGCCTCTTAAAGGAGCCATGCCTCTGTACAAGGCAAACCCTGTCACTGCCTGAGAGATTGTATTTACCAGGAATCCATGTCTGGCTCCATATTTGGAACTTTTTTTATTTTAGCTTTCTCAGGCTCTTTGGTGGATGTATGTGGCCTCCACATTTGGTACCAAATGATATTTTTCTGTCAGCTTCATGGCTGCACATCAGTCTACTGATATTTTAATTACTATCTGCTTGCTGCCCCACAGCCCCTCCATCAGCGACCCACCTGCCACTCAGGCTGCAGCCTGAAGGGACTTCTGGTCCCACAACCCTGACCTTGCCATGGCCACAATGTGTGGGTTTTAACTAAGTCTCTATTCTGTTTACCAATAAAGATTTGGGAGTTAGCTGCTGGGGTGAAAACGTTCTAGGTCAGAGAAGCCGAGAAGAACCATGACCTTCCTTTTTTGGCTGGAGATCCAGCAAGAGATGCATCTCACCACTCGTCTGAAACTAAAAAGAAGCATGGGACTCCAAGTCCCATGCTCTTCTTCCTCTGTGTCTCTTCATATCCCTGGCTCCTCCAGACTCTAGCTCTTTCTAGTCAACTACTTCTAGTCCTTGTTCCACCCCCTGAACCAAGTTTGATTTTATTTAATTAACACAAATGCAAACTCAGGGTTTGCAGTGTGATCGAATATCCTGCAACAAGTACATTTGTACTGTCTATGGAGACATCTTATGTAGAGAAACCAGAATGGAAAATGAGATCAGGCAACAGTTCAGCCTAAGAGCTGCCCAACAGAGAATCCAGGATGTTGTGAGTCTAGTTGTTTCTCATTTGAAATAATCATTTTATATATCGACAGTATGCAGAAAACCAAAGGAATGCTCCTTGTGAGTGATACTTTTGAGATCACAAGAGGAAAACTAAACATTACTCTGCAAAATTACTCTAAAAATTTCCTGCCAATTTAAAGGTGAAAATAAGCTTGTTATTAAGCATGAAGGTGGATATTACAGCCATTTCCCTCAGACTTAAAGAAGAACATCGTTAAATTAAATATTTCCCTAAGTTACAAAATAAACCCAGGGATATAAGAATACAGAAAAGATAGCGAAGAACAAGAAATGGCTAAATTATGTTGATAAAATTAAGTATTAATAATAGAAATAACAAATGTTCTTTTAGTATTTGATATTAAAATTTTAATCTAGAGTGATATATAAGGTTTCTTTTGTTCTAGAGGATTGGAAATATTTACTGACTTTGCAGATGGCTGAAAGGAAATATTCTATGTATACTAAATTAAAGAGTATAAATATAAGTTTATAATTTCCAAACCAACTGTTGGAGGGTGGGATGGAAGGAACATATGGAAAATCATTCGACTCTTAACAGATGGCAGGAAATATGAAATAAAAAATAAAAGCAAAGGAAAAAGGACAGTAAGAAACACAGCAATCAGATGGCTGTATTTAATGCAGAGGCATATCATTTAAATGCGTGCATGTTGCAAAGAGGTGGAAACACAGACTTTCTTTGTATTCTGTTCCTCTCTCTCATCTGCTTCAACACTTGTTCTTGTGATTTATCTTCTAACTATACCAACACTTTTCCCTTCCTTGATTCTGTTCTCCCTCAGCTTCTACTGAAAACCCAGATGGATTCTGTCTCTGCTTGCCTCTTCCATTGCCCATCCTCATTCTCCCGCAGAAAGGATTCAAGAGGCTCCCATGGTTTTCATGTCACTAGTTGCTCAGCATGCACCATGAACCCCTTCTGTTTTGCCCCAGTGTAAAAGATGCTTGCTTATGTATCGGATATTGTTGTAAACATGAAGGTAGTATAGGAAAATGGTTAACAGAACACATCACACCAATAGGAATGTCTTAGGTTTCGATTCTGACTGTTTCTATGTCTAAAATATCAGCTGTGCAGTTATAGAACCCCTTTGCTTGGAATCTCTTTGCTCATAAAAAAGGAAATGGTAGTGGTGTGACTTATTGGTAGTGGTGTGACTTTGGGAAACATTATGACCTCTCTCTGCTTCAGTTTCTTTGTAATAATACCTATACCAAAATGATTTTGTAGGAACTAAGTAGAATAGGTCACATAAATACATAAAATAATGCTTGACACCAGTTGAATGCTGAGTAGATATTGTCTGCAATCAAGCTGTGATAAAATACGGAATCCTCTTATTGAATGAAGTTTTAAGTGTGATGAGGTTTTTATATTTTACATTTATGCATTTATAGATACTTTATCTTTAACAATATATTATTAAATTATGCATATTTTATATATTTAAACAATTATTTAAATATAATCTTTAAACATATGTTAAATATATATTATATATGTGTACATTGTAATGTTTATTTTAAAGTTAGAAAATAAAATTAGAATCTTGGAATTTGCTAATCAGCCTAAGAACTTCTTGATAGCATCTGTCTTTAATTTGCATTTGCTGTGTGTATCAAAGTCATTTTCCTGAAGTTTTCAGCCTTAGTACCTTGGTTTGTTTTTTTAAGGTTTATTTATTTATTATATATACAACAATGTGCCTCCATGTATGCCCACACACCAGAAGAGGGTGCCAGATCTCATTACAGATGGTTGTGAGCCACCATGTGGTTGCTAGGAATTGAACTCAGGATCTCTGGAAGAGCAGCCAGTGCTCTTAACCACTGAGCCATCTCTCCAGCCCCCAGTACCTTGGTTTAAAAAAAAAAAAAGCGAGATGAGAGGGTGCTGGAGCTACAGCTCATGGTTAAGACTACTTGCTTCTCTCAGGACTCAGGTTCAGTATCAGCATGCCAAGTGGCTTCACAGCCTTAACTCTAGTTCCAGGGGATCTGATGCCCTCTTCTGGCTTCCACAGGCTTCTGCATGCATACAGTGTGCATGAACTCACACAGACGTACACACATCACATAATTAATAAATAACTCTTAGAAAGGGGAGGTGAAATGAATAGCATATCTGTGTATTCTAAGTTACTTAGTTTTGTCTGTTTTTGAACTTTGCTTTGTTGGTTTACATGTATTCTTTGAAGTTTTGTTTGTGTTTTCATCGTTTTTTTGCTAGATTTATCCTATCAATGTATTTGTGGATTTGATATTTTCAAATAATTTATAGCACATAATTATAATTATAGCACATACTATTGAGGGCTATTTGTTGTGTGAATTAAAAGCAGTGATACAGTAGTGTTTGGCTCACAGTGAGGGCTTAAGGAAAGATAGCCATTATTATGATTGTCACCACTACATACAAAAGGGCCAAGGAATGTAACATTCATTGTTTGTTATATTACTAGTGGGCATTTTGTTTTTTGTAATTTTTAAAATAGAATATTGTTGTGAATGCCACATTCCTCTCTTCTGTTGCCCTTGTACAAGGATATTTTTGCTCTTACTGACCTGAGAGAATTACTGGGTTATAGTTTTGATCGATACTTGTACCTGTTCCCACCAGCAGCCATATTCCCATTCTTTCACACGGTCACCAAACTTGGGTGTTATGGTTTTTCATTTTCCATAGTGTAATGGTTGTAAGTTGAAATTCTTTGGTTTCATTTAGATTCAGTTAATGAAATAATCACCTTTTCATACATCTAATGGCAATGCATAATTGTTTTTCTATGTGTATTTGTTCTAATGCTTATTTTAATGAACTTTTTCTTATTGATCTGGAGGAAGTTTTTTTGTTTTATTTTGTTTTTAAAGATTTCTTTATTATGTATACACAAGTCAGAAGAGGGCATTAGATCCCACTAGAGATGGTTGTGAGCTACCCTGTGGTTACTGGGAATTGAACTCACAACCTCTGGAAGAGCAGCTAGTGCTCTTAACCTCTAAGCTATCTCTCTAGCCCCTAGAAGAAGTTTTAAAGTATTCTTGATACTAATGCTCTGTGGCTCTATTTGTTGGAAATAATTTCTCCCAATTTGAGACTTTATCTTCTTCCTTTGAAAAAGATTTATTGTTCCATTTGTGTCTGTGTATGTACAGGTGTCTGTGGGGGCCAGAAGAGGGTAGCATATCCTCTGTCTGGTGCTGGAGCTACAGGCATCTGTGAGCCACCCACCCATGTGCTGGGCACCAGACTCTGAAGAGCAGCAAGTTCTCTTTGTTGCTGAGCCACCTCTCCAGTCCACCCCCCACCAGTTTTTTGTTTTGTTGTTGTTGTTTTGTTTTGAGACAGGGTTTCTCTGTGAAACAGTCGTGGATGTCCTGGAACTCACTCTGTAGACCAGGCTGGCCTCAAATTCACAAGATAGCTGCTACCTGCCTCTGCCTTCTGAGTGCTGGGATTAAAGGCGTGCACCACCACTGCCCGGCCTCTTTTTTTGTTTTATAGGATATTTTGTTGACTAGATTTTCTGAATTTTAATTTACTGATTTTTTCCCTTTATGTTATTTATATCCTGCTTACAAACTTTCTTGTTGGGCTGGTGGTGTTCTCCTGTAATTTCATCATAGTAGACTAAAGCAGGAGCATTATGGATTTGAGCCCATTCTGAAACCCTGCTTCATAAAAAGAAAGAAAATCTTTCTTTATCATAACAATAGTCTGTGTGTCTACAGTGGGGCGCTGGAAGGCACTGGCATTTGTATTTGTATTTGTAAGCATTTCTTTTGCTTATAGTGGCAGGTAGATTCTGTTCCTTTTCATCTTTTAAATGGTTTTGGGGGATGTGAATGGAGCTACAGTTGTCTAACATGACTTAATAGACTTCTTTACTGAAGTCTCTAAAATAGTGGAAGGATTATTTGTACCTTTGTTTTCTTATTTTAAATGCACCTACCCTTTCACTAATAGTGGCATATGTCAGTGGTCTGTTCTACCCTTTCACTAATAGTGGCATATGTCAGTGGTCTGTTCTACCCTTTCACTAATAGTGGCATATGTCAGTGGTCTGTTCTACCCTTTCACTAATAGTGGCATATGTCAGTGGTCTGTTCTACCCTTTCACTACTAGTGGCATATGTCAGTGGTCTGTTCTACCCTTTCACTAATAGTGGCATATGTCAGTGGTCTGTTCTACCCTTTCACTAATAGTGGCATATGTCAGTGGTCTGTTCTACCCTTTCACTACTAGTGGCATATGTCAGTGGTCTGTTCTACCCTTTCACTACTAGTGGCATATGTCAGTGGTCTGTTCTACCCTTAAAACAAATCCTTTTGTCACTTTTCTGAAAGGCTTTGGCATGTGTGTGGGGATGAGTTTTACTAAATGCTTTGTTTTGTCTTTAGTTCTTGAAATGATTGCATGCCTTTTCTCCTGTAGTTTATTAATGAGGAGATAAATATCTGTTATGAAGTTTGACACTCTTGTGTTTTATAGAATGAATAAAAATAATATGATCAGTTATATCATTTGTGATAAATGATCAGTTATATATTGCTTAAGTTAACTAATAAGTTAGTTTTATTGGAAAACGTCATGTAAACTTGTTTTAATAAACTTTACAGCAGAAAATATAGGCGCAGAACTCAAAGCTCCACTTAAACAAGATCCTCTCCAAGTAAGAGGTAAATATATCTTATTTGATGTTTTAGTATGTGGGTATATATAAATATGCAGAATTTATGTGACGGTCTTTAACATCATCCTAAGAACATGGTTATAATTTGCTTTTATTTTAAATAGATTGGTCATAAATTTTTATTCTATTTATATGCCTCTTTATCCTGAAGTTTATTTTGCATTTTGATGACAAATACTTTAAAAGTGTAAGGAGCCAAAATCTTCAGTTTGCTTTATATTTTTAGAAAATTAATGTTACTAAAGAGCAAGAGGCCAGTATCTTCAGCTATAGTTTGTTTAAGTTTAGGTGGAGTTTGACTGTTAATTCATGAAGTCAGTGGGTCTGTGCAATGTGAGCAGTGTGGTGTCAGACAAACAGGCTCAGTTTTGGCTCTCATACTTCCTAGCTGTCTAATATAAGGCAACTTACTTAACCCTCTGACATTTAGCTTGCTTCTCTGAGATGGTAAAAAATAAAACCCACTCATCAGGGTGGCTTTGAAGATTACACATGCAAATAGTTAGGTAATCAAGAGTCATCAGCATTTGGACTGTGTGTGTGACTTGCCTGTGATTGCAGCCTGTCAGAGGCTGGGGCAGGACCCCAGGTTAGGCGGTGCAACCTTCTTTCCATTAACAAAGAAACAGTGCTGGAATAGCAGTGACCACTGCCACCCACCAACCAACCATCCGTGGTCTGTCTCGGGCAGGCCAGCAGGATTGCTAACTGTTCTGAAGGATTTCTTTTTGAACTTTAAAGAATGCATCCTTTTAAAGAGAGATGTAATTTTCCTTTCAGTTCTAGAATAACTCACACCCAGATTTTAGTTTTAGAATGATAGAAGTAAAGTTCACTAGAGACTTAGAATTCAAAGAGAAAGTAATCCGAATGCCTTTATAGACTAATTCAAATAAAGTTTTGGCTTTTGTATTGAACTTCATTTTTGAAATGTTCTTAGTAAGATGTATTGTGCATTTAATATTAGTGCTGATGTTTTATTGTTTTCAGTGGGTGTTTTTTACCCACAGAAATGAATCATTTTAGACTTAATTCTATTTGGAAGTAAAATAGAAAGCTAGGGTTGAGAGAGCAGCGTCTGGTGGAGTGGCCAGGTGACAGTTTAACACAGAGCACAGCCTTTGTTGTCTTAGTCTTGCTCAGAGGTTTGCTTAAATTATTTATGTCATGGGACAGAAAGTCTTACTGTATATGCCTTATATTTTTTTTTAAATTTATTTATTATGTATACAGTATTCTGTCTGTGTGTATGCCTGCAGGCCAGAAGAGGGCACCAGACCCCATTACAGATGGTTGTGAGCCACCATGTGGTTGCTGGGAATTGAACTCAGGACCTTTGGAAGAGCAGGCAATGCTCTTAACCACTGAGCCATCTCTCCAGCCCCAATGCTTTATTTTTTTGATGTTGTTTTGGGTTTGTTTGTTTTTCAAGACAGTTTTTCTCTGTAACAGTCCCGGCTGTTCTGTAACTCACTTTGTAGACCAGACTGGCCTCAGATCCGCCTGCCTCTGCCTCCCGAGTGCTGGCATTAAAGGCGTGCACCACCCAGTTTATATGCTTTGTCAGCATAGAAATGTATCATGTAATTTTTTAACTCTCAAACTATAATCTGTACCAAATTAGTATCATATTTTTGTGTCTGACAGTTTGATACCCAACAGTTAGACAGTAGTTTAATAGAATGCAATATTTTTTTATAATTTGAAGACTTCTTGCAATTTTTGATTGATAGAAGTATTTCTTAGTTCCCTTTAGTCTTGTGTGAAATTATCCGGTGGCCCTAAGTTTTTTAACAAGAAATGTTACTTAATGATCTAAGAAACATACAGATTATTATATATTCAAGGGTATCAAAACATTTTATAAAAATTCCTTTTCTATATTCAGTATCCTTTATTGTTTTCTGTTTTGACTTTTCATGAATTCTGGTTTCACTCTACAGTTTATAAAACATTGAACTATTCTGTAATTTTTATTGAAACTTTATTTGCCCATAGAGCCAAAGCAACTTAAATTGTTTTAATGCTTTAGACAGAACAGTACTGATATAAGGTGTCTACTAGATAAAAGGTTGGTATTTTAGCATCAGTTAGAGATGAGCTATAGAGGTAAACACTAGATTTATGACCCATCCTAGTTTTCTATACTGGGGAGACATTTCTTTTTCTGTGGTATCATCCTGTATATACATCAGGGAAACATAACAGATGTCTGTGGAATTCAACAAGTATTCTCTTTCCAGTAGTGTCTACAGTGTTCATGCTTACATATCTCTTTGTTTCTGGTTTAGTCAAAGCAGTCCTTAAGAAGAGGGAGTATGGACCAAAATACACTAAGAATAATTTCATCACTGGAGTGAGAGCAATAAATGAGTTCTGCCTTAAATCCAGGTATAGTAATTTCTTTCAATGTAGTAGTCTGTGCAAGTAGTATGATCCTTTATCTTTTATTAAATTTCAAAATTGTCATGAAGATAATTGTTCATTGCTGTCACAAAATTTCTGCAAAACAACCCAACCAGTCATTAAATATAAAATAATGGTCTAATATTCTTTATTAAATATAAAATATTATTTTATATTTAGTTATCTAAATATAACTTTCATAGTGGCTTGATTAAAATATAAATCTTTCAGATTTTAAGAGAAAGAAAAGTGATTACAGGTAATCACTAACTTGGGGACATTTAATTGTGCTTGTGTACTATGTGGGTGCATAGCTATGCTGCATGTGTGGAGGCCAGAGGAAAACTTTTGGAAGTTGGATCTTCCTACCATGTGGGTTTGAGAGACCCAGCTCAGGTCATTAGGCTTGCCAGCAAAGGTCTCTACTTGTTGAGCCATCTTGCTGGCACTCAACTTAAATTCTTAAATAGAAGAGCGATACTTGTGTATATTCTAAATTTTACATATATTAAAAGTGCGATGATTATGTCCATAGTACAAGTATCAGTGAGGGAGTTGCAACTCCCAATGAAGTAGTGATCAGGCCTGACTCTGTTAAGTTTCTGATGAGACCCCGTGCAGTCAGGGTTATATGTATGGAATCTATGTGTGGTATTCTTCAATGATTATCTTCTTTACTATCTCCAGACTATTTTTTTTTTTATTAAAATGCCATCTTTAAACTGATGTTTAGAAGCTGTACAGATTCATTCTTTCAAGATGGGGGTCACTGTAATTGTTTACTGTCCTTAACCTATAAGGTACAGGCATCATCTGATTAATTTCAACATATTTATGTCTCAGTGATTTAGAACAACTTCGAAAAATCAGACGACGAAGTCCCCACGATGATACTGAGTCCTTTACCGTGTTCTTGAGGTCAGATGTGGAAGCAAAGTAAGAGCATAAGTCCCTATTCCTTCTCAACAGTGCATTCTGGATTTAGGTTATAACAACATCTTAAACAGGATCTTTCAAACAACGTGTTTCTTAAATGATGCTTTCTTTTTTATTTGCAATTTGTTCTTATATGTACTAGTTAAATAAATAAATTTGTGGATGAGTTTATTTGAATTTGTACATTTGACTCAGAAGTTTAAATGTTCTTTTTTGGTCTGAGAGACCTTTTGCTTTTTTTTTTTTTTTTTTTAAGTAAGCTTCTTATATATTTACAGTTCATTTATATTTAAGTACAATTATTATAAAGTAAAGTGTCTCTTGGTGGTGACCATGTGTGTGTATGTATACACAGAGCTTTGGAAGTTTGGGGAAGCCTTGAAGCTCTTGCCAGGGAGAAAAAATTGCGTAAAGAAGCAGAAATAGAATACAGAGAAAGTAAGTATTGTTGTGTGATGTTTTACTATTTTGTTTTTTTGGAGGTCCTACCAAATAAATCACACTCAGAGGCTTATTCTTAGTTATGAATGGCTGGCCTCAGCTTGACTTGTTTCTTGCCAGCTTTTTTTTTTTTTTAACTTAAATTATCCTGACTACCTTTTGCCTCTGGGCTTTTATTTATTTTTTTTATTTATTTTATTATTTTTTATTTATTTCTTTCTCTATTTCTGTACATCTTTCTTGACTTCTTTCTTTCTGGCTTGTGGTGTAGCTGGGTAGCTGACTGTAGAAGGAGTGGCGGGGCTGCATTCCGCCATCTGGCTAGCTTTATACCCGAAATAATTACATGGAAACTATTCATTTAAATACTGCCTGGCCCCTGGCCCTTTATCTGTAGCTTCTTATTGGTTGATTCTCATATCTTGCTTTAGCCCATATTTAGTAATTTATATAGCACCACAAGGTGGTCACTTACCAGGAGAGATCTTAACCTGCGTCCATCTCGGAGAGGAGAAGCATGGCGACTGCATATGGCGACTGCCTGAAGCGTCTGCCTCACTGCCTGCTACCTAGCATTCTGTTCTGTCTACTCCGCCTCCCTAATTTTCTGTTCTCTTAAAGGGCCAAGGCAGTTTTTTTTTATTAATAAAAGTAACACATAGACACTCCTCCATCAGCTGACCCCGTTCAACTCTTTATTAGACATCAGGTATTTTCAACAGGCAAAGGACCACAGCTTCACGGAGCTAAACAAATGCATAATAAACAAAAGCAACACACCTTAAATTAATATTCCCCAACAAAGTATTTTTTTAATTTAATGCTGGGTTTGTTAAAAGTAACATATAGGTAAGAGCTATGCCCCTGATAGCCAGGTAGTTTCTAGTGTTTGCACCTCATGGTTTGACTCTATTGCTCCAGCAAGTACCAGTTTTCACTGTGGGAATTGTTTTTTCCTTGATAACTTTCTGAGCTGATGAGAGGAAATGAAAAACACTTTTTGTAGTTTCTGGTAAACAACACTAGAAACACTTTGGATCTGATTTGATGATTACCATTATAAAAGTGGTAGTTACTGCTTCTACAACCACATTCATTCATTCAGCAAATATTTATCTGGTCCAACATGAGTAAGAAACTGTCTTTCAACTACAGATGCAAGACTCTCAAGGTACTGAGTTCAGTGGTTTAGAGCTTTGGTTTAGGGCACTGAAAGATTTGTTTGTACATGATTTATATAAATATATTTATTGATGCCAAAAGTAATTTATGTATTTATGACTAAAAAAGAATGCAGTTTGATTTCCCAGTACTCCAAACAAATACAGAAATATAGAGTGATGTTTTCTTTCTTTTTCTATAATGTTTTCATTTTCCTTTCTAGAGATAACTGTTATTGATAGATACTCCTTTCAGAATATTTCCAATACATTTTAAAATTTACATACACACTTTACAAAGATTTATGTATTTGTATGTGTGTGTGTGTCTTTGTGAGTGTATGCACATGTGTGTGCGGGTGTCCCCAGAGTCCTGAAGAAGGCATTCAGTCCCATGGTGTTGGAATTATTGGCACTTGTGAGCTGTCCGACATGGGAGGTAGTGCTAGGATCCACAGTCTGATCCTCATGATTGAACAGTGGGCTCTTCTAGCTGCTGTGGCACCTCTTTCCATAGTAGAAATGGGAAGGTACCCTGCATGTGCATAGATTTGTACATCATGCTCTTCATAGATAACAGTGTAATCCTAGTTTTCCATATCTGTGGAAAGAAACTTCCTGAATATATTCCTTCAGGTGAGGGTAATGGGCAGGGTGTCACATAACCCAAGCTAGCCTCAAATTTGCTATGTAGCCAAGGAAGATTTTGAACTCCTGATTCTCTTGTTTCCACCCCTGAATGCTAGGATTGCAGGTGTGTGCTACATCTGGCATACTTTGTTCTGGGTAGTGAACTTTGTACATAGTAAGCAAGCATCCTACTTACAGAGCTATACCTTCAACCATTTAGTACAGTCTTAAAAAGAATAGTTGTATTAATATAGACTGATTAGTAAGACAATATATGACCTAAACTTATCTTTTGATTACTGTAGGACTGTTTAGAAACCAAAGAATATTAAAAGAATATGGTGATTTCTTGGGAAACACAAAGGTAAGGATATGTTTTTAATTATACTCATGTTACTTAACAAACTAAATATAGTGTGAGCTATGTATGATCATTGTATTGATATTTCATGAACTAGTGACTGGCTGTTTTGCTTTTCTGACCTTCAGAACCCAATATTGAAGCCCAATATCTGTTTCTGGGTTTTTATTAATTGTGCTACAGATCGTAATCCAAGAAATTCTAGCAAGTCTTTGATCATAATCCAAGAATTTTCTTGAGCACATTGTAATTAGCTGAACTGATGTCTAGTCATTTCTGTTTGTTTTCTTGAAATTAAAATTGTGACATAAGTTTCCTAGGATTCTTACACATATATAGATAAAAGGGATTGTTTGATTCCTTTTTAGAAGAATTTTCTGTCTTTCATGTCTATGTCTCTCATACATATGCCTATACATACATACATGCATACATACACACATACATACATGCACACACGCAGAGACATATGTATTTGTATAAAAGCTCCTTAATCGCCTCTGTCATCTCTCCTTCTCCTAGTTCTAGTCAGTATCAAGGCTGCCTGCTCTCTGCTTTTGCACATAAAAGCATCCCTCGAAAGAGAAAATTACACAGCCAGTTTGATTGTTCTTTATTATGTGCTGTACACAGTCAGTGGAAACTTGTGTGGCTTCATTAGTACACTCCTTCACTGTAGAGTAGCTTAGTGTATGCCGTTCCCTCTGTTCCCAAACTTCCTGTAGCCTTACCTTTTGCCTCTCTGCTACCAACCCTGCTTCATGTTTAACTGAAAGGCAAAACAGGTGTACAAATGTCTCCTGTCATAAAGTGGTTCACTTTGTAATTTATTGACTTGGTGGTATGGAATCATAAGCATATGGCCATTCTGTTTATAGTTTCTATGTAGCATTCAATTAGTCATACTCAATATTTTACTCAGTGCAAGACAGATCTAAGGGTTTTGAACACATTTAAGACAGCCTAGGTGTGCTGTGGTTAGGTTAGATGGATTCGATGTATTTTCAATCTACAGTATTTTAAATTTGTGATGGTTTATAGAGACATAGTCCTGTAAGTCAATGACCATTTTTAATTTGTTCAAAGTACCTCATTTTTTCTTTTTTCTAACTTTTATTTTTCTCTCATACATTAGATCCCAATTGCAGTTTCTCCTCTCTTCACTCGTTGTGTTGCAAGGTGACTGTCACTGCCTTATAGTGTGGAATGACTTCGGCCACTGACATCTGCCTCTTATAGCTGTTCATATAAGAGTCCTTATATCTGTTCATATAGCAGTCATGCTTGCTAGAATTTCATGTTGTCTTTATATTTTTTACTTTGGATGCAGACACTTCCTTGTTATACTCCTTTTGTCTCACGGGAGCTCTAACTGCAAGAGATAAAGTCACAGTGTCCTTGGTTTACTAAAAGCATTCTCTCATCAGAGCAGTAGCTCACCCTCTGATAATCTAATTTTGCAATGTCCCTTTAATTCATTTCCCCTTTAATTGGTTCTACTTTCTTATGCCTTACCTTAGGTTCCTGTCTGTGAATGTCTTAAGCTAGTCCTTCAGGACCTTGAAAGTTCCTGTGTCCCCTGATTAAGTTTAGCTCCACAGCCACAGGACTACAATGCACAGTGGTGCTTTGAGCAGTGTGTGAAACTTTCCCTGTAGTCCTCTATGACATCTGTGGTAATTTTTAAAAAACTTAATATTTATTTATTTAGTGTGCATACATATGCATATGCCATGGTGCTTCTGGGGAGGACAGAGGACAATTTGCAGGAGTCTATTCTTCCCTTCTACTCTCTGGGAAACTCAGGTCATCAGACTTGGTGGCAATATTTATAACAATGTAAAACAAACTTATCTGGGCAGAGGTGGCACCTGCCCTTAATCCCAGCACTCAGGAGGCAGAGGCAGGTGGATCTCTGTGAGTTCGAGGCCAACCTGGTCTACAAGAGCTAGTTCCAGGACAGGTTCCAAAGCTACCCTGTTTCGAAAAACAAAAACAAAACAAGAGAAACAAACTTAATTGTGAAAATTCCAAATATATAAAAAATTGATAAAGAGGGGCTGGAGAGATGGCTCAGTGGTTAAGAGCATTGCCTGCTCTTCCAAAGGTTCTGAGTTCAATTCCCGGCAACCACATGGTGGCTCACAACCATCTGTAATGAGGTCTGGTGCCCTCTTCTGGCCTGCAGACATACACACAGAAAGAATATTGTATACATAATAAATAAATTAACATAAAAAAAATTGATAAAGAGATCCAGCTTCAATAATTATCATTGTTTTGTCTTTCTGATCTTTAAAAAGATGGGGTTCTCTAGCTTTTTTTTTTTTTTTTTTTGAGACAGGCTTTTATTGTGGAACTTATGAACAGTTTTTTTCTAGGCTATTTGCCAAGAGGGCTGTGGATCCTAGCTCTCCATGGTTTCATATTCTCTAGATTTTTATTCTCCTGCTTGATCCTTTCGGGCCTTGTCCTTATTTCTGGTCTAGTTAATGCAGCGTTGTAGTGAGTAGCTGCGGGCAGGCCTGCTTTTCATCCCGCCTGGATCCCACACGGCTAGCTTAAAACCTGAAATAATAACACACAAACTCTATTCATTTGAACACTGCCTGGCCCATTAGTTTCAGCCTCTTATTAGCTAATTATCACATCTTGCTTTAACCCATATTTAGTAATGTGTGTAGCACCACAAGGTGGTGTTTTACCAGGAAAGATTCATCATGTCTGACCTGGCAGCTGGCTCCATGGCGTCTGTCCCAGAGAGGAGAGGCATGGCAGCTACCCGAGGCATCTACCTCACTCCCAGCATCCTGTTCTGTCTACTCCACCCACCTATGTTCTGACCTATCAGGCCAAGCAGTTTCTTTATTAATTAACCAATGAAATCATCAGATAGATAGAAGACACACCTATATCACAGCGTGTTTTCCTCCTTACCCCGTCCTTTAGCAGCGTGGTTTGGGGAGTATTTTCCTGATGACATTCTGCTTTGATTTTACAGGTCTTATTACCTTCCCCTCAATCTTCCCATTAAAGAAATCTTTATTTTCCACTTTAAGCAACATTTTTTCACTATTTGTGTTTTTTTTTACTATTTCCATCTCTTCACAAAGAATTTGACATATTCCCAATATAATAAAAGTATACACAGTCTATAGTTTTCGATAAACAGGAGATTGTAGAAACCTAGACCCATGTCGGAGTTTCTATCTTATAAATCAGAGTGAAATTGAAGCTACACACACGAGATTTATTCTTCACAGTTTCTTCTCTTGCCCCAAAGGCAGTTCAGCACAAAACCAGGGACAGCTGGCTTTGGATTATATTTTAATAAAAGCCTGGCCTTTAAAGGTAGAAGCTCATGTTTTTGCTGTTATCCATGTGGTACTTGTGTGTTCTTTAAATTTCTAGGCTCCAGAGCTAGCTTAAGACAAAACAAAGCAAAGCACCAGGCAAGTACAAAAGCAAAGCTGCATAGGCCAACAAAATTCAAACAGTCTTAAATGGAAGTCTCATTCCTTTGCCAAGTTGCATGTATAAAATACAAGTTTGAATTACAATTGTCTTGATAATTATTGCACTTTTATTAAGGAATGTCCTGGCTCTTCAAGACCCAGTATAGCCAGAAGGCCAGACAGAATTGTTATCAGCTGTGTAATTCACCAAGAATGAAGTCCCACAAAAACCTCAAATTGCACTACATATTGTTCTCACCTATTACTCAAGAGTCTAAACCCTGTGTTAATAGGTTCCAGTACTTGGGAGGTGGAGACAGGAGGATGGCAAGTTCAAGGTCAGCCTGAGCCATATAGCAAGATCCAGTCTCAACTCCTGTCACACCTCTGCCCCATTTCTTATGATTTTGACTTATCCAGTATTGTAGTCAGCTCTAGGAGGCATGCCCAGCATCCTCACAAGATTTGTTTAACTATGTTACTAAACTTAGCCTCCAGGGAGAGTAGAGGGTGGTAAGGACGTGGACAGAGGCCAGCAGGATGGGGGAAGGTCACCTTGTGGCGACCAGAGCGGGGAGGAAGTGTTGAAGTCCAGCAGCAGCAGCTTCCTTGCTCACTAGGGTCCCCAAACCATTTTTCCTCTTCATTAATTTCCCTTGCTCAGTCCTTTTTGCAGATGGCTCTACTTAGTTATCTGATCCTCAAACATTAGAGACTAGTTTTGGGGTGAAGAGATGGCATGTACATGTGTGTACTCATGGAGAAACCAGAGATTGACATCAAGTATCAGTGCTATTGCTCTCCCACCTTAGTTTTTGATAGAGGGTCTCCCACTGATCCCAGAGCTCACTGATTAAGCCATACTAATTTGGCAGGAAGCCCTCAGGATCCCCTTTTGTCTCTGCTTCCCAATGTTTGTATTA
This sequence comes from Arvicola amphibius, assembly GCF_903992535.2. NCBI lineage: Eukaryota > Metazoa > Chordata > Mammalia > Rodentia > Cricetidae > Arvicola > Arvicola amphibius. Next base: position 35,214,537 of record NC_052047.1, on the reverse strand, counting down.
CAGATGCACACTGTATGAACATACATGTCAGAGATCCAAGTTTAGGTCTGCATGCTTTCATAGTGTCTTAGTCAGTGTTGGTCAGTTACAAAACACTCTAGCCAAAAAGCAAGTTGGGGAGGAAAGGGTTTATTTGGCTGACACTCTCATACCGTAGTCTATCATTGAAAGAAGTCAGAGCAGGAATAAGGCAGGAACCTGGAGGAAGGAGCAGATGCAGAATGGGTGCTACTTACTGGTTTGCTCATCATGGCTTGCTCAACCTGCTTTTTTTCCTTCCCTCCCTCCTTCCTTCCTTCCTTCCTCCCTCCCTCCCTCCCTCCCTCCCTCCGTCCCTCCCTCTCTCCCTCCCTCCCTCTCTTCCTCCCTCCCTTCTTTCCTTCTTCTTTTTGTTTTTCTTTTTTTGAGACAGGATTTCTCTGTGTAGCCCTGGCTGTTTTGGAACTCAACTCTGTAGACCAGGTTGGCCTCTAATTCAGAGATCCACCTGCCTCTGCCTCCCAAGTCCTGGGACTAAAGGCATGTACCACCACCACCTGATACCCTGCTTTTTTTTATAGAACCCAAGACCACCAACCCAGGGATGGTACCATCTATAATGGGCTATCTCCCACCCATCAATCACTAATTAAGAAAATGCCCAACAGGCTTCCCTGAAACCCAATCTTATGGAGACCCTTTTTAAATTGAGGTTTCCTCCTCTCAGATGACCATAGGTTATATCAAGTTAACATAAAACTAGCCAGTATACATAGTAAGACTTTTAACATTGAGCCATCTTCTAAGCTCCCATAAGATTCTTTATGGGCCCTTTTATACTTTAAATTTGTTAATAGGGAACACTGTCATCTTCAAAATAGATTCCTAATATGGCTGCCTACTACCGTGTCTCTTATTGAAGCCTTAGCCTTACCTAAATTATTAGAATCTCTTACATGGATACCCTTTTAGTTAGTTTCTCCTCTTACTGCTTTTTTCCTACATCACAAACTATATCTTTGAAAAGCATAAATTAGACTATGTTGTCTCTGCTTAAAATTATCGAGTGATTTCTTTTCACCATTAGCGTCGAATTGAAAATGTAGTCTACAAAGTTCTATGTGCCTTCTCTTACTACCTCTCTCCCTTTCTGTCTACTCCCATTCATTCTTCCCCAATTTCTGCCATTGTTCTTGCTTCCTGGCTTTAGCACAGTAGCCCTATGTGTCCTACTTTGTTCTTGATTTCAATTAAGGTAATTTCTATTTCAGTGTCTTTGAACTTGCTACAACTTCCTCAAACATGCTTCTTTTATATTTTTCATGATTGCTTCCTTGTCATTAGGCCTCTCTTCTTGACTGTTACAGCTAAAGTAGCACTCCCCACCCCCACTGTTCTCAGTCTTTTCTTTGTGATGTGCCTCACTATCTGATGTTAGGCATTTCTTTACAGATTGCTTCTACTATTGCATCTACTAGAATAAAGGATTCTAGCTCCTAAAACTGCCAGACATACAGTAGCTGCATAGTAAGCATCGCGAATAAATGACATGAAGATAAACATAGGTCTAAATTTAATAATACAACAAATACAATAATAAATTTATAGTAGATTGGCTCTGTGGGTGGTTAGTAAAGCTTTATGGCCAGGCAGTGGGAGTACACACCTTTAATCCGGCACTCGGAAGGCAGAGGAGGCAGATTAGGCAATTGAACAATTTTTGCTGGAGGTCTTTGGTGTTGAGAGAAGACTCAGTTAAGCCAGAGCAGCAGACCTGTTACCTTTTGCTGTTCCTTCCTCAAAGTGAAGAAGTTGTTCAAAAAATCGAGAATTTTCGAGCATGTGAATTTCGGGTCAAAATGTTTTATCACTTTAGTGTGATCTTCTCTGTAGCTGTTTCAGAGCTCTTCTAGGTGTGGACAGGCTGGGAATTAATTCTAGGAGCAATTAAGCATCTGAGGTTTGGGAAAGTACATACTTAAAACATTATTTAATTGTGCATATATGTATGTGTGTGTTTGGGGGGCTCTCGGGTATGTGCATGTGATGCATTTGTCCTCAGAGGACAGAAGAGGTGGTCAGACCATCTGGAGCTGGAGTTACAGGCTCCTGTGATTTACCCAGCATGGGTGGGAAACCAAGCTCGCATTCTCTGCAGAGGTAGTATACATTCTTTAACAACCATCTCTCGAAGACCCTTTTAAAGAGAAATTTTGGATGAAAAGAATCTAAAAGTAAGCCTCATTTAGAGGTTTTGAAAAAGGATAACTCTTTTGCCGTGTCAGAGCTACTTCTGACCGTGCTTCTCTGAGAGACTTGAGAGTCTTCTTTTTTGTTTTACAGCCGCGCTCCAGGACCCTGTCAATGTTCCTTAAGGGGCCGGGAAAAGTGGTGATGGTTGCTATCTGCATGTGAGTTTTAGAAAACAACGCTTTTAAAGTAGAAATATATACCTTTTAATATGTGTGTTCTTGAACGTTTGGCAGCTAGCTGCATAGAACTGACATGGAGCTTTTGTTATTTTAGGAGAAAGTTAAGCTATGTCATGGCCAGTTTAGTGATACGGAAGTGTATTGACGTTTGTACTGGGGTTTGTGTATTTTTTATGTGGATCTAAGTTTCTTCCTAAAAATACTAATTGGAGTTTGTCAGGCCTTTTTCTTTTTTTTTTCTTTCTTTTTTTTTTTTTTTCCCAAGACAGGGTTTCTCTGTGTAACAGCTCTGGCTGTTCTGGAACTAGCTCTTGTAGACCAGGCTGGCCTCAAACTCACAGAGATCCACTTGCCTCTGCCTCCTGAGTGCTGGGGTTAAAGGTATGTGCCACCACTACCCAGCCAGAGTCATTTTTTAAAGTTAGGTTTGCCAGTGTTGCCCAGGCCAGCTCAGGTACCAGCTAAGGAATATATCTGTGTTTGTGTTTTCTTCCACTTAACTCAGAAACAGCATTTTCATAACTGACTCCCTTTTTCTTCTGGCTTTTTGATTCCTATTTTGTTTACCTTTTATCCATTTTGCTAGTTAATTTTAGGCTATGTACTAACTGGTTTTGACAGCTTGACATAAACTAGAGTCATCAGAGAGGAAGGAGCCTCAGTTTACGAAATGCCTCCATGAGATCCAGCTGTAAGGCGTTTTCTCAATTAGTAAGCAGTGGGAGGAGGGCTTAATCAATAGTGGGCGGTGCCATCCCTGGGCTGGTGTCCTGGGTTCTATAAGAAGGTAAACTGAGCAAGCCATGTGAAGCAAGCCAGTAAGGAGCACCCTTTCATGGCTTCTGCATGAGCCCCTGCCTCCAGGTTCCTGCCCTGTTTGAGTTCTTTGCTGACTTCCTTTCATGATGAACAGATGTGGAAGTGTAAGCAGAGTAAACCCTTTCCTCCCCAGCTGGCTTTTTGGTCTTGGTGTTTTGTTGCAGTAATAGAAACCCTAACTAAGACAGGCTATCTGAAAACATCACTTCTGTAAATCAGTAGTTTTTATAACATCTTAAAAATACATCTCAGAAATTATGAGAGGATTTGAAAATATCTAATACATGATTCTTGGAGAATGGAAGGCCCTAGACTGGAGGAAGGACTCTCATGACTAAGGATGATGGTGTCTAGTTAGAAGCCTTAGGGCTGTTGTGACAGGTGGTGCTCAGGCTTCTGCTTGGACGGTTGCTAAATGTTGCTCTGACAGGGCACCAGAGATGGGGCAGGATAGGAGGAGAGAAAATGATCTTTGAGGTGTCTGTAGGGTGTCCATGAGGAGATGGTCAACAGGAGCAGTTCTTTCTGCCAGTAGAGTCCAGTTGACGACTATAACCTTCCTTGTGAGGAATGTATGTAACATATAAGCTAATTAGCATACCTAATACATAATATGTACTTGACAAGTATTATTGTTACTGTATATTGGTCTCAAGCTTGTAGGGAGGGAGATCTAGGCTAGAGATTTAGAGTTGTGAATTAATAGTCTACAGATAATAATTAAGACCATAGCAGTACTTAAGATTATCTTAAGAATTAGGAAGACAAAGTCTTCAACATATTACATTGCCTCTTACTTACATACTTAATAATATCATAATCTGTATGTTTTATATTTATACCTGAACCTTTAGGAAATTCTTTTAAATTTACTTTTAATAGAATCTAGTATAAAGTCAGTTAAATAAACTTTTGATATAAAGTTATAATTCAAGCATATGCTAAATTGTTTTCTTTCTCTCTAGAAATGGCTTAAACTGCTTCTTTAAATTCCTTGCCTGGATTTATACGGGTTCAGCAAGTATGTTCTCAGAAGCTATACACTCATTATCTGATACTTGTAACCAGGTAAGGAGGAAATGCTTAGTCTTAAACTGATTTCTTATAGGCTTTATTCAGAAAGTGATCTGTTAAAAAGTACTCTGCAGTTGCCTTTTGGGGAAATGCAGCTTTTTAAATTTGAGCATTGAAGAACAGTGACTTTTGTGTATGTGGGTTCTGCATCTATGCTTCCATAGCCTAACAACCAGCTGTGGATTAAAAATATGAGAAAGAGATGGGCATGGTAGCAAACCCTTAGTCCCAGCCCTTGAGCAGGGTCAGGTAGTGCTCTGTGAGTACAAACCCAGCCTGGTCTACATAGTCAGTTCCCGAACAACCAGAACTACACAGAGAGACACTGTCTCAAACAACACACTGAGAAGGAGAGAAAGATAGATAGATAGATAGATAGATAGATAGATAGATAGATAGATAGATGATAGATAGATAGATAGATGATAGATAGATAGATGATAGATAGATAGATAGATAGATAGATAGATGATAGATAGATAGATAGATAGATAGATAGATAGATAGATAGATAGATAGATAGATGATAGATAGATGATAGATAGATAGATAGATAGATGATAGATAGATGATAGATAGATAGATAGATAGATAGATAGATAGATGATATGTATATAGATAAATAGATGATAGATAGATGATAGATAGATAGATAGATAGATGATAGATAGATAGATAGATAGATGATAGATAGATAGATAGATAGATAGATGATAGATAGATATATAGATAGATGATATATATATATAGATAGATGATATATATATATAGATAAATAGATGATAGATAGATGATAGATAGATAGATAGATGATAGATAGGTAGATAGATAGGAGAGAATACTATACTGTACAAACTTTTGCCCTTATCACTATTCTTTTTCTTTTTCTTTCTGTTTTTAAAATTTGCTTATTTTATGTTTGTGGATGTTGTGTCTGCATATATGTCTGTGTGCCAAAAGGATATCTAATGCCACAAGAGGGCATCCGATCTCCTGGGACTGGAGTTAGGGAGCCACCATGTGTGTGCTGGGAATGAAAGCTGGCTCTTCTGCAAGAGCAGCCAGTACTCTTAATGACTGAACCTTATCTCCATCCCCACCCCCACCCCTGTTACAATGCTTTTTTTTTTAATTTTTCATTTATTTATATGAGTGTTCTGCTTGTAAACCTGCATGACAGAAGAGGGCATCAGACCCTATTACAGATAGTTGTGAGATACCATGTGGTTGCTGAGAATTGAACTCAGAATCTCTGGATAGTGCTCTTAACCACTGAGCCATCTCCAGTCCCCATAACTACTATTAAAAATAGAGGCTATCCTCGCTTATACAGTGGTGAAAAAGGAGTTTAACAATAATGTATATGCTATTTATATTTTTTGTTAGGCATGAAAATGATAGATAAATTATTTAAAATATAAGAGGATACTTGTAGGTTATTTGAAAATATTATCTATTTTATATAAGAAACTTGAGCATTGAAAATTTAGCTTTTGTCGAGCTTAGTGGCACTCGCCCCTTTATTTCCAGCACTCAGGATGCAGAGGCCGGCAGATCTCTGAGCTCAAGGCCAGCCAGGCCTACACAGTGAGTTCCAGGACAGCCAGAGCTACATAGTGATACCCTGTCTCAAAGAAAGGAAGGAAGAAAGAAAACCGAAGTTTCCTTGAAGGGTTTTGAAACTGATGTTTGAATAGTAATGAAGGACAGCAGCACACAGAAATAATGACCATAGACTGCCTGTGGGGCATGTGCCGAGGTGGGGTGGGTCAGGAGCTATAACGTAGTCTTGAAAATGTGACACAAACATTTGAGTAAGTTTTCTATAGTGTCATCCTTAACTACATAGTAAATAGAAGACCACCCTGGACAACATGGTAACCTAACTCCAAAAAGAAATGTGATCATAGTATTTTTAAGTAAGTTTTTATGCTTTAAGAACTATCAGTAATGAGATAGGAAGTATAAATTTATCATTTAATATGTGCTTGGTCATAATCTTTTATAGAAGTGATTCTTTTGTTTGTTTTAGATTTATTTTTATTATTTTATGTGTGTGTATGAGTGTTCTGCCTTCAGATACATCTGTGCACTCCATGTGTACCTGGTGCCTGAGGAGTGGTGAACCATGTGGGTACTGGAAATCAAACCTAGATCTTTTGCAAGAACAAGAGCTCTTAGCCAGCTCTTCAGTCCCTATAGAAGAGATTTTTGGTTTTTCAAGACAGGGTTTCTCTGTATAGTCCTGGCTGTCTTGGAACTCACTCTGTAGACCAGGCTGGTATTGAACTCAGAGATCCACTTACCTCTGCCTCCTGAGTTCTGGGATTAAAGGCGTGCACCACCACCACCACTCGGCTTAGAAGAGATTCTTTTTTATTTTTATTGATTTTTATTGAGCTTTACATTTTTCTCTGCTCCCCTCCCTGCCTCTCCTTTCTCCTTCAACTGTCTCCCAAGGTCCCCATGCTCCCAATTTACTCAGGAGACCTTGTTTTTTTCTACTTCCCATGTGGATTAGATTTATGTATGTCTCTCTCAGGGTCTTCATTGTTGTCTAGGTTCTCTGGGATTGTGGTTTGTAGGCTGGTTTTCTTTGCTTTATGTTTAAAAACCACTTATGAGTGAGTACATATGATAATTGTCTTTCTGGGTCTGGGTTACCTCACTCAAAATAATGTTTTCTAGCTTGATCCATTTGCCTGAAAATTTCAAGATGTTATTTTTTTCTGCTGTGTAGTACTCCATTCTGTAAATGTACCTCATTTTCCTTATCCATTCTTCAGTTGAGGGGCATTTGGGTTGTTTCCAGGTTCTGGCTTTGACAAACAGTGCTGCTATAAACATAGTTGAGCACATGTTATTGTGGCTCGGTTGAGCATCCTTTGGATATATACCCAAAAGTGGTATTGCTGGGTCTTGAGGAAGGTTGTTTCCTAATTTTCTGAGAAATCGCCACACTGATATCCAAAGTGGCTGTACCAGCTTGCATTCCCACCAGCAATGCAGGAGTGTTCCCTTTACCCCACAACCTCTCCAGCATAAGTTGTTATCAGTGTTTTTTAATTTTGGTGTAAGATGGAATCTCAGGGTTGTTTTGATTTGCATTTCTCTGGTGACTAAGGATGTTGGGCATTTCCTTAAGTGTCTTTCAGCCATTTTAGATTTTTCTGTTGAGAGTTCTCTGTTTAGGTCTCTACTCCACAATTTTTTTTAATATTTATTTATTTATTATGTATACAATATTCTGTATATGTGTGTATGCCTGTAGGCCAGAAGGGGGCACCAGACCCCATTACAGATGGTTGTGAGCCACCATGTGGTTGCTGGGAATTGAACTCAGGACCTTTGGAAGAGCAGGCAATGCTCTTAACCTCTGAGCCATCTCTCCAGCCCCTCCACAATTTTTTTTATTGGATTATTTGTTCTTTTGATGACCAATTTCTTGAGTTTCATTGTATATTTTGGAGATCAGACCTCTCTCTGATATGGGGTGAAGATCTTTTCCCATCTGTAGGCTGTCGTTTTGTCTTGTTGACCGTGTCCTTTGCTTTACAGAAGCTTTTCAGTTTCAGGATGTCCCATTTATTAATTGTTTCTCTCAGTGTCTGTGCTATTGGGGTTCTATTTAGGAAGTGGTCTCCTGTGCCAATGTGTTCAAGTGTACTTCTTAGAAGAGATTCTTAAGGTGAGTTTCTAAATGTAACCATGACTGTCTTTTCACTCTGCAGACCAGGCTGGCCTCGAACTCACAGAGATCCGCCTGTATTTGCCTCGAGAGTGCTGGGGTTGAAGGCATGTGCCACCATGCCCAGCTAAATGTAAATTCTTAATTACTGTGAGAGCCAATAACTTTTTTGAATAAAGGTAGAGTGCTGGTTAAGTGTTTAACATACATTAGACTGGTAGCTTGAATTATTTACCTTGACTTTACAAATGAAGATTTAAAAAAAGAAAAAGGTTAAGATAGCCTTTGAAGTATCTTTGGCCCAAATTGTGAATACTAATAATCTAAACCTTTGTGAAAACTCTATATAAATGTTATTTATTTATTTGTATCTCATTTTAAGGAGAATGGTATCCGTTCTGTATTTATTTAAACTTGACTTACATTGAAACAAATTTGAGAGACGTTTCGGTGAAAGATACAGGTACAGGAGTGGATATTTAAGCCTGCTAATTTGGCCCAGTGCTAAATAAAGTATGTGATTAGCAGGTGAGAGGCCCTGACTTTGGTACGCAGCACTGCCCAGCCTAAAATTCAAAGGAATAATAAAATGAAGAGCAAGCAGGCAATATTATTTACAGATTAAACAGAAGAATGCATCTCACTGTCAAGTAGATTGAAATCCTCTGTAAAAGTAAAGGAAGAAGGTAGGCAGTTGCTGTTATGCTAGCAGGATTTCATTTCTTTTTTTGTGGCTTGTGTATGAGATGTGTATGTGTGCCCATGTCTGCGGGCTTGTGTAAGGAGGCCAGAGGTTAACACAGATGTTTTCCTCAGTTGCTCTGCATCTTATATATTAAGACAGGTCTCTTATTTGATCACAGAGTTCACTAGTTTAGCTAATCTAGTTAGTCAGCTTAGTTAGTATCTGTCTGCCTTCCAAGGGCCAGGTTTACAGAATGGTCATTATTACCCCCTAGTAGTTAGGTGCTAGGGATCCTAACTCCTGTGCCCATGCTTTCATGGGAAGCACTGTACCTACGGAGCCATTCGTAAATGCTTAATAACCCCTGTCACTTGGGTGGAAGGAGAAGAAATGGATGTGTAAAAACAGTCTAAGAACCGTGTAAGCTTTAGGACATAGGACAAAGAATTATGAAACAAGATTAATTTTGAGTATTAGTTTTTAGGACATTGGAGATAATTCTTAAGTGTCTATTCTCTAAAATATTGTCCTACTTAGGGTTATTGTTGCTATGATGAAAAACTGGCCAAAAACAAGTTGGGGAGGGAAGGGTTTATTTGGCTTACGCCTTGTAGGAAGTCAGAGCAGGAACTTAAACAGGACATGAACCTGGAGGCTGGGGCTGAAGCTATGGAGGGGCACTGCTTATGTGCTTGCTCCTCCCTCTTAATCAGCTTTCTTTCTTATAGACCCTGGGATTACAAGCCCAGGGGTGGCACAACCCACCATAGGCTGGACCCTTCCCCATCAATCACTAATTTAAAAAATGCCCACAACCCGAACTTTGGGAGGCATTTGCTCAATTAAGTTCCCTCCTCTCAGTGACTATAAGTTGTGTCAAGCTGACATCAAACTAGCCAACACAAATATTATGTATGGGTTTTAAAGGCTGATTGCTTTTAACTGGAGTAATAACCATGATAAATTGAGTAAAAAGGTCAGGTTGCAAAATATTATGTATAGAACTTCTGCTTTTAACTATAAATGAGTCAGACTAAATTTACTCTTTTGATGCCTAAACAATAAAGTCCTAGACAAAATATATAACTGCTTTCAAACATTGAACAGTAGAAGCATAAGACCATACCTCTGAGATGGGATTTGATTTCTCCTACACTTTCTCTCTGGCTTTTTATTTAGAGATACATTCAGAGCAGTGGGCCAGGATGAGAAATATGAAAGTTTAAGGAATCCAAACTCGTTGGAAATTAGAGGTGGAGTTCCTCAGAGGAAAGGCTATGTACTAAAAAAAATCTGCATAATTATACATATAGGGATCTTCTGGAATTCTTGCTGAATGTTCAATTACCCATCTATAAGATGTGGGCAGAAACACCAAACAGACAAAGGCTGAGTAATTCCTAGTGCTCACACAGGGCTCCAGTACATCCAGAGCTTACCAGGAGAGGTAAAAGAGACTGTTCTGATACCCCAGGTCAGCAGAAATCTAGCAGTAGAGTTAAATTATCCCTAGTGTAAAGGCTGTTCAAACCCCTTCTTATCAGACTATCCCAGAATGTAAATGATCAAGTTTACCTTTAAATAATTTAATTGTTTGCAGAACAAAGCTTCGTGTTATTTCGAGAATATAATAGACCCCAAACACTTAGTGTGACATTCACAGTGGTCAACTAATTTTCCCAGTTAGTAACAGAATACTGCTAGACAGTGAAAGAAGCAAGAAAATAGGCTTGAACTAGCAGGAAAATTAGTTAATAAAACAGACTCAGTTGGCAGATGAGAGAAGTTAGTGGGACTTTTAGAACTGAAAACTGTGTCTGACACAAAATCTCACTGCAGAGCATTGACAGAAGACTAAAAATCCAAGAAAAGGGTTAGCCCTAATTTATCATAATAGAAAGCATCTGTACAAGAACCAGAGATAAAGACTGAAGGAATCCTCAGTTACTATGGAGACAGTGCCAAAAGAACTCAGCTATTGTTTAAGAAAGTAATAGTGATAATGCACAGACTTTGAGAGATAGGGAGAGCAATGGCTTTCAACTCTATGGACATAACATAGCCCTGATATACTTACAATGCCATCATATGAGAAAAACATACATACCCATCAGTATCAATATAGAATAGAAATTCCTTTTTTCTTTTCTTGAGACAGGGTTTCTCCATGTAGCCTTAGCTGTTTTGGAACTCACTCTGTAGAACTGGTTGGCTTCGAACTCACAGAGGTCTGCTTGCCTCTGTTTCTTAAGTGCTGGGATTAAAGGTGTGCACACAACCGCCCAGCAGAAATTCTTCAAAATAGAACCAAATGAGATCAAGCAATATATAAAAATCATAGTATAGTCAAGCAAATATTGTTCTAAAATATAAAGTTGATTTAATAGTAAAAAATGAGTAGCTATAGAGGGCAAATAGGTACTAATTGTGCATTTCATTTCCAGGAAATACAGAAAGACGTTAAAATTTTTCCCTTTCTATAATATCACAAAACATTAAGAATAAACCTTGCAGGCTGGAGAGATGGCTCAGAGGTTAAGAGCAAGCAGTGGCTGCTATTCCAGAGACCCTGAGTTCAATTCCCAGCAACCACACGGTAACTCACAATCATCTATAATGAAATCTGGTCACCTCCTTCGGCATGTAAGCAGAACACTGTATACATAATAAAAAAGAATAAATCTAGCAAAAGGTGCACAAAACTTACATCAGTTTACTATGAACTTGCTGAGAGTTTTAGGAAGATCTAAAGAACAGCTGGGGTACAGCTCAGTTGTGAGTGCTTGCTTAGACTATGTAAGGCCAAGGTTTGACCCCCAGGACCACAAAGGAGAGAAAAGTGGAGTTGGAGAATTCGGTGCAGATGAACTAGTGATCTATAGATTGGCTGCAATTCTAATCATAGTGCCTTGTTTGTCTGTGACAGAGCCTTGAAATGTAGTGACTCAGACTGGCCTGCGTTCAAGACCACTTCACTGAATAGTACCTTGTAGGAGCTTCCCATGTCCGTGCAGAAAACTGGCTGGCTATTTTAAGCTGCTATAGATGTAATTTAGTGTGGTTCATCATTTGCATTCATTTCCCTACTGAAGAGATTTTAGGTTCTTCTGTGGTTACTGCCTTTGTTTAGTTTGCTATAGTTTTGTTTTTTGACGTGAGTCTCAGTTTTCAGCCCAAGATAGACTCAAGTTAATTCTCTGGCTTCAAGAGCTAGCAGTTAAGCACGTGCCTCTGTGCCCAGTGTCTTCGAGCTTTTCCTCCTTATAAACAATGCTGTCCTGAATCCCCTTGGGTTTCTCTTTATTTTTCTATACTAGGATTTTTTTTTCTAAACTACAGTTGCTTGGCCAGTGATGCACACATATGATATCTTTGTTGTTATCCTTTACATCTTCCAGTTTGTCTTACTCATTTTTTTTTCTTTTTCTCAAGACAGGGTTTCTCTGTGTAGCTTTGGAGCCTGTCCTGGAACTAGCTCTTGTAGACCAGACTGGTTGCGAACTCACAGAGATCCACCTGCCTCTGCCTCCTGAGTGCTGGGATTAAATGCGTGCGTCACCACTGCCCAGCTTGACTTACTGTATCATTGTATTCTCCATCTTGGTAAGGGCTGTTTACTGTTTGTTCTTCTCCATAGGGTTTGCTAGCACTGGGCATCAGCAAGTCCATTCAAACACCAGACCCTTCTCACCCGTAAGGACACGACCTCTGATTTGAATTTGCGATAAGTCATTGAAATAAGAACCAATGAATTTTTGAGAAGTCTGAACTTTATATAGCATCAGATTGTTCGAGATTTGGTCATTTCCTTTGTATTGTCTAAAGTGTAAGGGTCAAAGTAAAGTCAAAGCATAATTTGAAAATGGAGTTGAAATAATTTTTATACTTTATAATAATACAGCCTGGAGATCTTCTCCATATTTGATAATAAAAAAACCACTTAGAGTTCTATTTTATTTTGTTTCAGGGAAGTATATTTCTGCTCAAACAATTGGCTTTGTGATCTAAAGTTTTGATATTAACCTTTTTCAAATGCATACTTCATACTTACTCTAATGCTTTTATTGTGATTGAGAAATATTTTGATAACATTTCAAAATTAGATATTTGTAAAGTGAGTGTGTATTTTAGAATATAGTACTTTGAGTGTGTCAGTTACCTGATGTGGATATTTATTTTTGTTCCATCTGTTAACGGCCACCCAAATGGTTGAGCTCCCAGTCATTGTCCTTTTAACTACCTTCATTAATACAGTTTGATCAATGCTAAGGCAGAAAAGTGCACCTTTATCTCTGTGAAGGTGTCCATTTTAGTGCTTTGTAAATACCTTCCCTTACTTGACAGCAGGGCATTGCTATTTCTGTAATAACACATTTAAATTTTCTAGAAATGGGAGTTTTCTAGTATGAGACCAAATGTTAATTACACGTCTACTGTGTTTTACTATCTCTTGACAAATTGTTTTCCTTACTGATTTTCCACACCAAAAAATTTAAATAAGAGGGTAAAAATTTTAAATTTTGTATTCTGAAGATTGCTTCTTAAGTTATTTTAAATAACTCATTTTAATACTACCTAGTACAGTAATTAAATTTAGGCAGTGTTTAGTTTAAAGACATTTATATAGCCACATGTGACTCATAATTAACTGTAGAAGGCAGTACAGATCTGCATAATACAAGTTTTCAGTAAGAACCTACAGTGCAGCCAAGTCTGGTGGCATTCAGGAGGCAGAGCATCTCTGTGGGTTTGAGGCAAGCCTGGTCTACAAATTGAGTTTCAGGACAGCCAGGGCTACACAGAGAAACCTGCCTCAAGAAACAAATAGTGAAGAAAAACAAAACAAAAGCCCAGTACAACTTAATATATTATTAATTTAAATTGGCATATACTTAGTGTTACTTTGGAGAAAAGTTTAGAAAATAAAATAAAATTTTCCAAGTCAAATCTGTAAAACATTGTTATATCAATGAACCGGGATTCTCTATGGCTAGACTACAGCTTTGTACAAAAAGAATTCTGTTAATTCTTTCAAGTTAATACTCTTTGTTTGAATGTGAAGCTACCAGAGAGTGTAGTAGTATTTGGGCTTAAGAGTATATTTCTCAGGAAACATTTTTGTGAATGAATGATTCTACTTCTCATAGTATGTCATAGTTTCCAAGGCCCCTAATTGTGTTGTATTGGTACTGAAATAGTTCAAGTTAATGGTTCATTTTGACCAAAAATGATTAGACAAATAATTAATATTTTCAAAAATTATACTTGAAAACATGCAGAAAACTGAAGCTATTGGTTCAACTGTCGATTAAACTGTTCAGAACCAGGAGTAAATTTCATATTAAATTGTTCAGTATTAAGTAAAAAAATTATAGGTAATACACAGCATAGATTAACCATAAGACCATAATATTCAACTAGAAGCTACAATTCAAGGAAATTGAAGTATTTCCCTGTTCGTTAAATATCTTAATGTATTTTTTAAAAGATGAATTTTGGAGCTGGAGAGATGGCTTGGTGGTTGGGAGCACTGGCTGTTCTTCTAGAGAACCCGTGTTCAATTCCCAGCACCCACATGGGAGTTCATAACTGTTTGTAACTCTCATTCTAGAGGATCTGAAATCCTCACACAGACACACATACAGGCAAAACACCAATGTACATAAAATACAAATAAATATAAGAAAGATTATTTTTCCTGGCCTGTGTGGAATGTAATTATAAAGTAGTTCTGATAAATCAAAGTAGACTATAAGAAATAGAGATGAGAAAATACCTGAATTTATTAATATTTATTTTATTTTTATATATTTTCAAAGATCTTGCCTTTTCCCCCACGTTGTATATTGTGAGTTTTTAATATGAAATTTGAACTTTGCACTTACAGTGTTTAATATATAAAATTACACCATGTTAATCGTCTAAGAATGTGTTTTCAATTTCATTGACTTATTAAACACATTTTGAAAGTTATTATACATTTTTGCAAACTATATGATCTTTTTATCTTCCAGGTATGGCTTTTCAAATATGCGCTATATTTCTTCATTGATTAGTGGTGTTGGTATTTTCATGATGGGCGCAGGACTCTCTTGGTACCATGGAATCATGGGATTGCTTCATCCTCAACCAATGGAATCCCTTCTATGGGTGATCCTCTTTTTCCCTCACTTTCATATATGGAATGCTATGACTTTGTCATATTGTATTGGCGAATAGGAATAGCATGCCTCTTGACTGTGTCACACGTTATTTATTTATGGTTTTGTTTTTTTTACACATGAGTATTTATGACGTCTAAATCCACAGATGGGGTAATTTTAAACAATTCTTACTTATTTTATGTATATGAGTGTTTTGCCTTCATGCATGTCTGTGCAGCACATGCATGTCTGATGCAGGCAAAGGCTGAAAGAGGATGCTGCTTCTCCTAGGACCAGCACAAGGCTGTGAGCTGCCTTGGAGTGCTGGGAGTCCAGCCCAGGTCCTCTGATAGAGCAGCCAGTGCTCTTAACTGCTGAACCATTTCTCTAGCCCCTAATTTGGTGATGTTAAACAAGAGGATATAATTAATAAGCACATCCTCTTTGATTAAAATTTTGAGCAGTTCTACAGATTTCCTAGAGATGCTATTGAACAAAAAGAACTCTGTTCACCGTTAGCACCAGGAGTGGTTTTATATCAGTAACTGCGGTTCACCGTTAGCACCGGGAGTGGTTTTATATCAGTAACTGCGGTTCACCGTTAGCACCGGGAGTGGTTTTATATCAGTAACTGCGGTTCACCGTTAGCACCGGGAGTGGTTTATATCAGTAACTGCGGTTCACCGTTAGCACCAGGAGTGGTTTATATCAGTAACTGCTGTTTCCAGACACTTGTCATAAGCTGGAACTGCAGTTAATATTAAAGCAAAATGAAAGGGAGTTGATTGGTTTGTTTGTTTTGTGTTTTCTCTGAGGCCTCCATCAGGTAGGGTGCTTGCCCTGGGGAACAGGAAAAGGGGGATGGTTGCTTTCAGCCTTATTACACCAGGTTCTTCTGCTCAATAGGCCATGCCCAACACTGGGGAGGGAACAGTATGTACTAACACTGGTCTGCACTGGCCTTCGTAGGTCATTAAACTACCTTGACTTTCACAGTCAGGCCTTAGAGAGTATGCTGCTTTGCTGCTCTGGCTCCTTAGATAGACAAGACTGGCTATCTCCCGCCCCTCTCAGCTGTGATAGGCACAGACTGGCTATCTCCTGCCCCTCTTAGCTTCTGATAGACACAGACTGGTTGTCTACTGTCCCTCTCAGCTTCCAGGCATTTGGCAAAAATGCTTTTTAGATATTTCAGAAGACTCCACCTCAGGGCCCCATGGCTAAGACCTGTATTGTGAGACATTTTACTTTCTGTGGGGCTCTGTGCTCTCTCTCCTGACAGCCCCCGTCAGATTATTGCTCGTGGGTGCATCAGACACAGTTGGCTTTGATCTCCTCGGAGCACCTATTAAGTCTACTGAGCAGTCTCAGCAACTCAGCACATTCATCATAGAAATGTTCTCCTTTGGCCTCCTTACTCTGCGGCTTGTCTTCAGTAGTGCTAGGTATAACACCAAGGTGTGGTCTGGTGGGTAGAAAGAGGCCTCCAGCTCCTTCTGAAAGCCTCTTCAGATTATATATCCATCCTGGTGTTGGGACATGCTGGAATAAGAGTGAACTTGGAACTCCTTTTCCTGTTGTGTTCATAGGGTAGTACATGACCAGTCTAATTGCAGTATTCTGTTATCCCATATATATCTCTGCAATAACAAGCCAGTTAAACTAGGCTTATTTGTATTTTTATTTTTGTCGTTTAGTTATTAAGACAAAGTGTTTTGCTGTGATACTCAGACTGACCTTGAATTTTTGAACTCCTGCCTCATTCTTTTCCTCCATTCCCTATTCTGGGATCATAGGCAAATGCCACCATGTCTAGTCCTCTATTTACATTTTTGAGGAGAGCTTCTTTGTTTTTTAACCATAGTACATTTTGTGTAGTTAAATGGACAGACTCGCCTCCCCCATCCTGCACATGTTTTGCTGCCCCTCATTGTCCTAGGTCATCTCATTTGAATAGCATCACTAGACAGGTGAAACAGTCTCTGGAGTTAGAAAGTGATGAGGTTAATTTTTAATTGTGTTTAAATTTTAAAATTTCTAGCATATCTTGTCTTTGAGTAACTGAGTAGGATTCCATTGAAATGAGGCACTTTATAAATAATGGATTTGGAAGACTAAACTTGCTTAATAGGCATTACTTCAGAATCTTGACTTTGGGTATTTTATCCTTTTTTTCGCAACAAATTTTTTTTATGTCTTTTAAAACTTTTTTTTTTTTTTAGTTAAAAATTTTTTTTCGGGCCGGGCAGTGGTGGCACATGCCTTTAATCCCAGCACTCGGGAGGCAGAGGCAGGCGGATCTCTGTGAATTCGAGACCAGCCTGGTCTACAAGAGCTAGCTCCAGGACAGGCTCTAAAGCTGCAGAGAAACCCTGTCTCGGAAAAACAAACAAACAAACAAAAAAAAAAAAACAAAAAAAAAATTTTTTTTTGGGATGGTAGGCATTGAGACAGGGTTCCTCTGAAAATCCCTGACTGTCCTAGAACTCACTCTGTAGACAAGGCTGGCCTTGAATTTAGAGATCTGCCTGCCTTTGCATCCCTAGTGCTGGGATTACAACCGTACATGACTATACCTGGCTTCTGTCTATAGTTTATTCTCTTCCTCTGAGTTGTTACTAACAGGATCCTTAGTATCTAGCTTGAATTAGCACTTATATTTTAATTTTATTGGATATTGCAAATTTTACATATGAGTAAGCTGTAATTCTTCAATGAAATACTTGGTTCATTATTTGTCTTATTTCTTATTTTCCAGGCATATTGTATTTTAGCAGGATCTTTGGTATCTGAAGGAGGTATGTACTGTCAAAATGATTTATTTTCAGTTTAGTATATTTGAAAGCCCATTCATTACAGTTTCTCAAGTTGTAATAGTACTGTGGAGGTAGGAACCTGAGTCTTGTCTGCTTCTCAAGGTAGAAAGTCTCTGTAGTGTTCTGTGGTTGTTGCTGTATGGGTGAGGGCAAGGGGAATGGGCTGTGCTCATGAATAGCCTATATTGCTCAAACCATTGGAAATAAAAACATAATGATACTAACTTTTTAAATTGGTTTTTAGCAGTGTTAATCAGAAAAAAAGCTGTCTTTAAATAATAATAATTTCTGAAATATATTACTTCAAAAACATTGTAAAATCAATCCTTCCTTCTTTCCTTCCTTCCTTCCTTCCTTCCTTCCTTCCTTCCTTCCTTCCTTCCTTCCTTTCTTTCTGTTTTCCTTCAAGACAAAGTTTCTCTGTGTTGCTTTGGAGCCTGTCCTGGAACTGGCTTTGTAGTCTAGGCTGGCTTCAAACTCACAGAGATCCTCCTGCCTCTGTCTCCTGAGTGCTGGGATTAAAGGCATGGGCCATCACCGCCCAGCTTGTAACATAGTTTCTAATATCAACATAAAATACCTAATTCAGTGCTCTTTATCTCTGAAAGATTATTACTTTCTGTATTTGGTATTCCCTTCATTTATATTTTTAGAAGATCCATTTGTTTATTATTAATTAGTTTTGTGTAGGTTTCTGTGTAAGTCTGAGTGTGTGTACATGTGTAGTGTGGGTACCCACGTCTGTGGCATGCAAAGGCCAGAAGAGGGCACCAGATCCCTCAGAGCTGGAATTACAGGTGTTTGTCAGATGCCTGGTTTTTATATGAGGGCAGAGATCTTCGAGATTGCAAAGGTCTTACCCCCTAAACCATCTCCTTAGTTCCTCATCCATTTTTAAAATTAATTTGATTTCTAATTGGCAGGTTATAATTGTACATCTATGGGGTTTTCCTTAATGGATAAACTGCCAAAGATTGGGAGGATCAGAAGTGATGATGCTTAGTGAGTGCCACCCAGTAGTGGCTGCTCGATTGGTAAAGGCTGTTGCTGTAGTAATTATGTTTAGCTATTATGGTTTGAAGTAGGAGATTCATTTTGTTATAATGGCTAATTAGAGTCTTGACGGTGACTGTTAACGTAGAGTCTCATTGCCCACTCTGGTGTTCTGTTTGCTTTTGGAGTGCTCTCTTTAAAGTTGGAGACGTGAAGTTTCTTCCTTGCTAATAGGGTGTTTCTCTTTCAGCAACACTTCTTGTTGCCATAAACGAACTTCGCAGGAGTGCTCAGGCCAAAGGAACATCATTTTATAAGTATGGTATGTAGTTTAGAACCAGGTATTTATTTTTTTCTTTTATCCTGCTGAAAGTATTTAGTGCTATTGCTTTGTTGCTAAGAAATGATATAAAACATGTCTCACTGTCTTCTGTATGTGGCTCTCAGAACACAAATCAGCTCTGTTAAAAAGAATTTTTTAGCATAGGGATGGCACATTTGAGCACAGGGATGTTTTCTGAGCATAGCAATTTGACTTAGGTGAGCCGTTATATTTCTGCATATACCTGTATAATTTGGAAAGATAATTTTACTATCTAAGTTATTATTATTAACATTTAAGATAATAAATAGGGTTTTAAAAACTATAATCTGTAATATATCTTTGTGTTAATAGATTGATTTTGAATGGGTAGTTACTGAAATGGCTTCTGGTAGTGTCAAATTAAGATTTCAAAGTTCTCTGTTCTTGTCTGTTGCCACAATGATTAAGTCATGGAAAGTCGTGATCCCAGTACAAACGTTATACTATTGGAGGACACTGCAGCTGTCTTAGGAGTGGTAATAGCGGCCACCTGCATGGGCCTCACCTCTGTAACAGGTAAGTATTTCTTAAACTATGTGTGATTTTCTTCTACTACTTAATTCTCTAATATATGGGGACTTGGTGTGCAGATTTCTCTGAGTTAGATTTATTATCTTGAGATGAGAAGTAAAGGAATTAGTAGATTATTGTAACCTAAGTAGCAGTGAGTCAAAGTTGGGGTCCCTCTGAACTCTGACCCCTTCCCTTTGACAGTACTGTTGGGATTTACTAATGGCATGGGTCATTAAGGTAATGCAGAGACTTTAATAAGCACATATGCATTGGAGCTCTTGTTCACGTGTCTTCTTGCTCCTGGTACCAGGAATGACCTCTGCTGCCTTCATAGGCCTAATTTTCTTCAGGTTCTTCCCACTCGTTTTGGTTGCTGGCTGAGTTTTTTGAGTGCTAAAAGGCAAATTGGAACAGAAAGCTCATTTTGTTTTCTAAAACAAGAACCACTTGAGTGTTCACTTTGCTTGTGAGGTCAGATTCTCTTGGGATTAACCTTGTCCATGCGTTCTCGTTTACGTAAAATCATGTCAGATGATGAGCTGCCGCTGCATTCTTCAGTGGAACTAGGATGATCTGATTGACCTTTAACCTGCTTTTGGTCATATATTATTGATAAGCACCCCCCACCCCACCCCAGAGGGTTGTACTGTATGACCTAGCTAGCCTAGCCATGTAGATCAGGCTGGCCTTGAACTCAGAAGAGGTCTGTCTGCCTCTGCCTTCCAAGTGCTGAAATCAAAGTCTATGCTAATGACTAATGACCACTTCTTTTAACTTTTTATTTCTAAAGAAATTTTGGATTCCATAATTGGAACTCTTATAATGGATTGTGCTTTACAAGTAGATCAATTAGGAAAGATAAATTTGTTTTTGTGTCATATACTTCAACTACATGTTAATAAAACAATTGATATTTTTAGTAAAATAAAAGTTTTATATTAAGAATTTTAAAAGTTAAATAAGGGCATTGCGATAGCTCAGCAGATAGAGGTATTCCCTGGGACCTATGTAGTGAAAAAAAAGAAACAGTCCCCCAGTACCCCTGACCTCCATGCACATGCCACACTGGCACTAAAATGATTTGGTTTTTGGGTTTTGGTTTTGCTTTTTTAAAAAGTTTTTTTTCTTTTTTTGAGACAGAGTCTCACTATATAGCCCTTGCTGGCCTAGAACACCCTATATCAGCAGTTCTCACCTGTGGGTCAGTGACCCCCCTTGGGTCACATATCAGATATCCTGCATACCAGATATTTACATTATGATTCATAATAGTAACAAAATTACAGTTATGAAGTAGCAATGAAACAATTTTGTGGTTGGGGTTAACCAACCATGGTTGGGGCAACATGAGGAACTGTATTAAGGGTCCCAGCTTTAGGAAGGTTGAGAACCACTGCTCTATATAGACCCAGCTGGCCTCAAACTCATTCTCGAAAATGCTGAGGTTAAAGGCATACACCACAACTAAAGGAGCCAAGAGTGAATGTCAGAAATCTTGGTTGTTTGCTTTCTAAAGCTCACTGGAATGATAGAAATGTTTTGGTTTCTTCTTTCAGGCAATCCATTGTATGACAGCCTGGGTTCCTTGGGTGTGGGCACCTTATTAGGTGTGGTCTCAGCATTCCTGATCTACACTAACACAGAAGCTCTCCTAGGAAGATCTATACAACCAGAGCAAGTGCAGCGACTTACTGAACTCCTGGAGAGCGACCCCTCAGTAAGGTCAGCCTTGTCTAATGATCTCTCTGGGTGTCTCACACAAACTGAACTGTTCCTCAAGGGAAGAAAGCATATGTAAGAAACCCCTTGTAAGTTTCCTTTATTCAAACTTAAAATAGGAAAGTATTTATTCTGTTCCCTGTTTTGGTTTTAGTCTGTTTCTGTTGCTGTAATAGAATACCAGACAGCAGGTAATTTGTAAACAAAAAAGGCTTATTTAGCGCATGGTTCTAACTTTCTAGCAGGAGTCTTAATGCTGCTTGAACTCAAGGTGGAAAGTGAGGGTACACAGAGAGAATGGCGGGGTGGGAGTTGATATGAGGCAGCTGGCTCCTGGAACTGATGAAATCCTAAGAGCAAGAAATTAGTGTCCTCCAGAGGTGGCACAAATCTACTTGTGAAGGCCCCAACCCACACCACACGTAAGCCATGCTAAGGACACAGCATGAATGTGCATGCAATGTTATAATTGAAACCCTTGAAATTTAAAAATTGTCTATGCCTGAATTAGTAAAACATTAGTGGTTATTGGACTTATATCCTAAAATCTATATAGTTTGCAAGTAATTAGTTAGATCATAATTTGAAGTTGAAGTTGACTATTTTCATGTGAAATAACCCATTCATACTTTCTCTACAATACTAACATTGTAGAGTGAGTTGGGAAGTCTTTCCCCCACTGGGTGCAGCGTGTATGAAGAACTGACACTTGTTATATATTTTTTGTTTTTATGTGTGGGGGACATGGTGTTTTGTCCACATGTGTGTCTGCGTACTACATGAGTGGCTTGTGTTTGTGGAGATGAGCAGAAGGCATCCTCTGGCACTGTAGTCACAGGTGACTGAGTAAGCCCGTGGTGCTGGTGCAGGGACTTGACCCTGGGTCCTGTGGAAGAACATCCAGCGTTCTTAACCTCTGAGCCATTTCTCCAGCCCCTGGCATTAACTTCTTTTTTAGTAAAGCCATCTTGACATGAGCTTTTCTATATGAATTAGGTTTTTTTGTTGTCGTTGCTATTGTTTTGTTTTTTATATAATTCCCTTACTTGTTATAGACAGTTACACATTTTGTTTTCCTGTATTACAAACCTTGGGCCTTGAATCTCCGGGGCAAGTGACTTCAGGTCACTTTTCTTACTGGACTACTTTAGAAGTTTCTGGTTTTTTTAGAAACCTTTCTTTATCATGTATAATATGTGGGGTTTTTACATGATTCCTTTGAAATGTTTTTCCTTAAAGTTCATAATGCCACATCTTTTGTTTCTGATTATATTTGCTTAAATCTCTACCCCTACCCCCCGCCGCCACTATTTAAAAATAATATTTGTCATTTTGGTTTTATTGGCTTTGTTTGCACATCTCCCTTTTCATTCATTTCTTTAATCATCATTCCCTTCTTTCTGGCTGCCATGTGTTTAGTGTGCTCTTCCCCATTGTCTTTAGGTGGTAGGATAAGTTTTCTAACTGACTTGGTGTCATTTCAAATCAGACACTCGCAGACAGAACTCGTCCCCAGCCTCTGCCCTCTCTACACCCAGGATTGTTCTCCTGCAGCGTTTTCTCTCCTCTCAGAGCATCTTCTCATTCTGCTTGTTTAAAATTTCATTTTTATTTTTTAAATTAACATATAATGATTATATGTATTTATGATATTTCACTACATTTTTGTAGCATCTGATGATTAGTGGATCAGATTCGTGGGTATTCTTTGTGCACTTGAAATACTCTGCTAGGCAGGGAGATTTTTGTAGATGTTAGTAGGGTTAACTGGTTTATCGCCTTCAAAACTCAGTCTTCCTGCTGATTTCATGCAACATGAACATATCTCGCCTTTGTCTGGAAGGAAGGTATTAGTCTTCAACTGTTATTGACTTTCCTGTTTCTACTTTATTTCTGTCCATTTTTGTTTATTTTGGTGCAATTTTGCACTATTCTAATTAAAAGCTAGTAAAAGAACTCAAGCAAATGTGAGTTGTGTCCAAGAATGAAGATACATGGATTGTATCATTGGAAACTAGCAGTGTTAGTAATCGAAATTCATGCAGTTGCTTTTTTTCTTTTTTTTTTTGAACAGTGTATTAGTTATCTATTGCAATATGACATCTAGTCCAAAGCTTAGTGGTTTAGGCAATGTCTATTATCTGATAATATCTGTAGTCAGGGATTCAGGCTCTGCATGTGTGGCTCCCCTGCTTCAGTCTTTCTCACGGACTGTATGCTACATGATTGACTTGTGTCCTAGGAAAGGAGCTGATTGCAAGCTTTTTGATGTTGGCAAGACTAGATCCTTTGCCACACGATGGCAGTGTGCTTAGTCAAAATGTGTAAGCTGATGGGCACTCATTGATGGTGAGCAAGAAAATAGTGACAGACACCTGCCTGATAAGGGACATGACATTTCATCACTTTGCTATATTCTCTTGGTGGGTTGCATCTGAGGAGAGGGGATCACACAGGATAGAGGAGGCACTGATCAGCAGAAAGATCTTAGAGACTGCTTGACACAAAGAGCTTTCTCTGCAGTTAGCTCCAAGGACATAAGGAACAACCACATCAGAATAGCATCTGCCATTCTTTAAGTATTAAACAAAGAAAGACACATCACAGCGCTTTGTGAGGGCAGAATGCAAACAAATGGAAAAATAAGATAATATCTTGCCAATCTGGACAGATTTTATTTTTAACTTGAGTGTCTGTGGCTTTGGAGCCATTGGGTCATCTGTTTTCATATCATCCCAGGGAGTTAATAAAGCTTCTCGTGTGGATTAGAAATCATGGACTCAGTCAATTCAAGATCACTCAGAAATTAGAATCCAGGGTTGTAATAGCATGTAGAGTTTTTCTTAAGGGGCCATTCTAGCACAACTCTGTGTTTTCGACATGCAGGCTTTATTTCTTATGTATTATGTAAATAATATGTATTTCTTAGATATTATTTCTTATGTAAAGAAAGCAGATTGGACTGATCACAGGTAGAGGCTTCTCAACAGTTCCCTAGGGGAGATTTGCTCCTTGGGGTTAAGGTTGGAAGGAAGCAAGCAGTTAATGCTTCATCTGCACTCCCTTCTGGAAGGGAGGCAGAACTGCACAGTAGACTCCTGGAGGCGAGGAGCCCTGGTGAGCCAGGGCACTAGCTGGGCAGCCTGGGAAAATCACCTTCTGTCGATATAGATGCCACCTTATGATTTGTTGGAGCCATTCATTCCATGACTGCCTTCCTGTCTGTGCCGCATTGAGCTTGAGCATGTGCTCACCATTGCCCTCATGGGTCCTGCACATTAGTTTTATTCAGCCCATTTCAACAGTAACTGCAGGACTGAGAGACGCTGCATGCCAGCCAGCACACGAGCCATGTACACCTGTGGCAGAACTTGCTTGCTCTGCTGTGCACTGGCGCTGGTTTGAACCTCATGACCACAGAGAAGGAAGGGAGGGAAGGAGGGATAAGGAAGGTTTGCATCCTCAAAGATACTGTTATCAACAAAAATTTTATTTTTATAAATGTTGAGAAATTGTTAAGTAGATAGACTATGGGACAGTTTATAAAATTAACTTGATACTGATTAACTTGATACTATTTTGGAAAAGCACTTTAGAATTAGTAATTTTTTAATATACAAACTTTATAACTCATGTATGTAAATTATTATAAAACAGTATTTATTATGCTTTTTCTTTTGTATGGCATTATGCACAGAAACCAAACTAGATGGTCAGTCTTAGAAAGTGATGCGCTTGGTGGTAAGTGGTCTGCAGTGTTGCTGGGGAAGCTGAATTCTCTGCCATGAGAGTATAGATGTGTTACACTCAGCCTTACCCGTGTTGTTATTAATCACAGGGCAATCCATGATGTTAAAGCCACAGATCTGGGCTTAGGAAAAGTCAGATTTAAGGCAGAAGTCGATTTTGATGGACGAGTTGTTACACGATCGTACTTGGAAAAGCAGGATTTTGACCGTATGATGCAAGTAAGTGTCTGTAGTCATCGTCCTCTTCTGTAGCCACCATTTTAAAGTCGCCTTCTGTCTTTATTGTCTTAGAGTCACTTCAGCTGTGAACTTCTTAGTTCCCAAATCTGTTAGAGAACTTTTTTTATAGTGGGTCAGAGGAGACAGCCAAATGAATAAATGTAATCATTAAGTTGTTAATACTTGTTACATGTTTTATGTAATCTACTCTCAATAACCCTGTATGGTGATGAAATAACAGGTTCTAACATACAGACAGACTTAACAGACTAATTGCTTGTCTAAGGTTTCAGAACCAGAAAGTCACATGAACCTGGTCTTTAACTCCAGATCGATACTTTTTCTTAAGAATACAATAGTACACCTGCCCACTTTACTGTTTTATTTTCTGTGGATTAGGTTACCAGAATCCAAAACTGGTGAGTAGAAAAATAAGTGTAAACTTTAAATTGAGTTTCTGAGTAGTTTTGTTGGTTCCCAAGACATGAATGTTCCTTCCCTTAGCATAGCCAATCTGTGTGTGCCACTCAAGCTGAGCTGGTGCAGGAGAGGAGAGGTGTGTTCATTTAACTTGTATGTTGTTACAGTTGTATTTTATTATTATTGTTAATCTACTATGATTACAATTAATTGATTCAACTTTATCATTGGTATGGTTTTTGTATATGAAAAAAAAAACATAAGATGTTTAAGATCTCTGTGCTATTGGGATAAAACCTCAAAGATAAAGGATAATGCTGTAATTTAGGAGACAATTTATAGAAGCCAGCAGTGATCAGAACAAGTATTACTTCTTGGTTTGTCAGATCTTAACACCTGCTATGTAGGTTGAGTATCCTAGGTAGAAAATACTAGGGAACTGAAATGTCCGCCATTGACTCTTTTTTTAATAGTTGTACACATTGAGTTCTTAATCCAAATGTCAGAGGCCTGGTGTCTGGCTTTGTTGTTGTCGTTTTGTTTGTTTGAGCCATGGTCTGGTGTAGCCTAGGCTGGCCTCGAACTCACTGTGCACCCCGGAATAACTGAACTTCTGCAGCTCTTGCTCCTCCTTCCTAGTGCTAGGATTTCAGGCATGTGCCACCACGCCTAGTTTATATACGCTGGGGACTGAGCCCAGGGCTTCATGCAGATACCCACCAACCGAGCTACATCTTGCCCGAGTAGTTTTGAGAGTCATGTCAGTGCTTACAGAGTGGTAGACTTCAGAAGAGCTTGGATTTTCAGATTTGGCGTACTAGTTAACTCTAGGGATGAGAATGAGATTTAGCCAAAAAAAAAAAAAAAAAAAGGCTTAAACTGTTTTTGTAATGATTTCTTCCAAGACCTTAGACAAACACAGTATATGTTTTTCTAAAATATGAATCTGAAAATACTGTTTTCCATGTTAAACAGAAACAATGCTACAAACTAGGTATGGTAACACAAAACTATAATCCCAGTGCTGAGAAAGCTGAGACAGGAGGATCATGATTTTGAGGCATCCTGAGCTATATAGATTCTATCTCAGAAAGAAAGGAAAAGAGGTAATGCCTGGTGGCATTTCATACGTGTGCCCTAGGTCATGTGTATAAGTGCCCTGGGTAGGTGCGGACAGCTAAATCTAAGGTAGATGAAGACTACCAAGCCTGCTTTAGGTTCCATAGATGGCTCCAGATTATCTTCAAGAGTGTGCCCATCTCTCTCCCACGTCCAGGGTAGCAAAGTTTCTAGTGCATCTTTTTTTTAAAGGACAGAGTCTCACCATGCAGGGCTGGGGCTGACCCAGAACTAACTATGTAGGCCAGATAGCCTGCAACTCAGAGAGATCATGTGACCCTACCACACGCAGAGACCTTGAGTTCTCTCTCCCCCATTTTTGCCTCCTGAGCTGGGCTCCCCTAGGACTATCCCAGGTCTTCTGTGCTATTATTCATCTCATGTGTTAAAAAGTCTTTCTTTTATCACTTTATCATAAAAACATTCTAAAGATTTTGTGACTTAATCCACTTTGAGTTGTTTACTTGCCATACTGAAGTAAAGGTTAGCTACTTTTATTATTCCGGAAGGCCGTTGTCCTGGTCGTACTTGGGGAACAGTCTTTGCCTTTGCCTGCAATTGTAGTGCTCTCCCTGCAGAGCATTCTTTCTGAGCTGTTTAGAAACAAGGGATTCATTGCCTTGGCCTAAAGGTTTTATTTTTCATTAAACCTAATGGTGCTACAAATTTTATATATATCTCACTGTCATTTTAAAATTCTGTTTTTCTGCTTTCATTTTCTTTATAGGAAATTCAAGAAGTAAAAACTCCTGAACAATTAGAGGCCTTTATGCTTAAACATGGAGAAAACATTATTGACACTCTAGGAGCTGAAGTGGACAGGCTCGAGAAGGAGCTGAAAGTAAGATAGAGTTGTCATAATTGTCTTCAGACAACAACAGCTGCTTTGGGAGTCCTTATTCTGTGTAGATACTGTGCAAAGTGTGTCACGTGTGTATGTGTGTACTCTATTTTATCCCATAAAGTAATTTGCAGGCAGGATTTGATAGGTTAATAACGCTCAACCAGTAAAGTAGGGAATAATGGTTTGAACCTTTGTTCAACTCCAAATTCAGTATTTTTATCACTGTTCTTCCTAACTTGCATTTAAGGTAGTAAAAGGTATTTTGTCTTTAAATAGAAAACATTTCAAAAAAATTCTAGAGGAAAATAAAAAGAAAACTTGAGACATTAGTCAGAAAGCAGAAAGACTGGGATATAGTACTGATCGTGCCCTTACATTAGCCTGTGCTTGCTTCTGTCTGATTGGAGGTGGTTACTTTATTAGCTTTGTTACTGGTAGTATTACTTCAGATGGTTTTTGAAAAGGCTTACTTATTTTTACTTTATATGTATGCGTGTTTTGCCTACATGTGTGTCTGTCTGTGTACCATACATGTAAAGTGTCTGCAGAGGCCAGAAGAGGGCATCAGATCCTCTGGAACTTGAGTTACAGACAGTTGTGAGCTACTGTGAGGCTTCTTGGAACTGAACCCGGGTCCTCTGTGAGAGCAGTCAGTGCTCCTATTTACTGAGCCGTCTCTCCAGTTATTTCACCTTTTTTGCAAAAATGCTTGAGTGGAAAGGATTAGAAGCCAGTAGCTGTCTTAATAGAAAACAGATTTCCTTATCTGTTTCTGCATTCAGTCTGTGATGCATTTTGATAGTTTTGATTAAAGAACATGAAGTATTATTCTACTTGTTTGCTGGCTAATCTGAATATAGCCTCAGGGTCAGAGAAAGCCTTGTGTGTGTGTGTGTGTGTGTGTGTGTGTGTGTGTGTGTGTGTGTGTGTGTGTATGTGTGATCACTTCATTGTAAAGAACTTTCAGATGATTGGTCATTGTGGCATATGCTTTTATTTCCAGCAGAGGAAGACAGATCTCTATAAGTTTAAGGCCAGCTTCTTCTACATCTTAAGTTGCAGGAGAGCCAGAACTATGTCTCAAACAAGCAAACAAAATCCCAACAACAACAACCAAAAAAAAGAAAAAGAAATCACAGTTAAATTAATGTAAGCCACTCAAGCAAGCACTTGTGCCGACCCAGAGCCTATACATCCCAGTGAACATTTGTGTAATTACAGTCGCCATTGCAAAGCTGGGGTGCTTCCCTCGCAATTACATTTTAATTGTGTGTGTGTGTGTGTGTGTGTGTGTGTTGGGTAAGGACAGGCTTAGTTAAAAAACGTATCTCCAATTCTTTTAGCACAATGCTTGCCTTCGACTATATGGACAACTAAACTATATCAAGCAGTGTTTTAAATGTTTTAGTTCTGATTGGTATTGCTTTGCAGTGATTTTCTTTTCACTGTGCAAAGGGGCATTAGGGCTTTTGGTACTTCCGTGATTGACGTATACGAGATCTGTCTTTGTATTAGCACGTGAACAGACTCAGGGAGGCGGGGTTACTTCCTGTATGGTTCATAGTATATTCACATTGACGGTTTTCTTATGCATAGACTCCACTTGGTAGGATAGTAAATGCTTTTAGTTGCTCTAGCGACCAGAAAGAATTTTTAAAAATGGGGTGGGGGTTGTTGCTGTGAATAATGTGGAGTTTTTTTTTTTCTTTGCAGAAACGAAATCCTGAAGTTCGGCATGTAGATCTAGAGATCCTATAGGTCTGATGACGAGTCACTTGGGACATAGAGACATCTTCCTCCCCACTGAAGGGGAATCGGTGCCGTCCAGAAGCTGTGCTTCTTAAGATGGATGGGATATTCCATGTGCTGAGCAATTGAGAGGCCGCAGAACTAAAACTCCCTTCTTCTAATCATGTCTTCATGCTTCTGTAGGGACCTTGGCTGCTTAGATCACCCACAGTTCTCCTTTTAGCCAGTCTGTATTGACCGTGAATCATGTTTCCTTTCTTAACATGGTAAAATAAGGGTTCCCCGTGGACTTGTAACTTCGGGTACCTCTGAAGATTTTAGTCCATTGAAGTCTTCTTGAATACTCTGGCTGAACCTTGTTGTGTGGTCTTCAAACAGTCACCGTGTTTTGAGGTCTGTCTTTCCTGCTCAGTTGGGAAAGTATTTCTGTATACTTTGTGGTTTCGACCTGAACACTGAGAGGCACACTCTCCTAACTTCGTTATCCACAGATGTTCATTCCAGAAATGGCGCAGTCCTGAGTGGAGGGGAGACGTTTCAGCATCTTCTGGATCATAGTAGTTGCCACTTTGTAAACTTTCTTCTTTCTCCTTCATTTTTTCCTTATTTGGCTTAATTTTTGTAATGTTAAAGACATAATCCTAGATGTGTGACTCCTTTTTTAAACTGGCTTCAGTGCCATAGTGTTATTTACTGGGAATGACGCGTTTGTAAATGTCTTAACTTGCTGTAAAATGGACTAGAAGTATTTATAATTTTACAGGCAGGATAGCATTTTGTTTTTAATTTATTTAAAAGAAGGCACTACTTATGTAAATCTGAATTGTGGGATACTTTTTGCTTTGAGGGAGAAGTAAATCTCTTAAACTGAAACTTGTGTGGTGGTTTTGTGTGCTGTCGGGGCCAGCTGTGCGTCTGTATCCTGAACATGAAGTCGGGCACTGAGCAGAGTTCATTGCTGAAACACATGTGAGCAGATAGCTCGCTGATGACTGTAAGGCAGCAGAGGAAGAAATGTTCAGTTTAGTAACTGAAGACTCAGTGAGAAGCTGCAGCTGTCACCGCCCAGACAGCTCAGAGATGTGCGAGCAGCAAGCGTCGTTCATACGAGCAGTGGCTGCTCTCTGGGCGAGAGCGCTGGGGGCACAGGCCTGACAGCTCTGTGAGTTCAGTGTCTCCAGACTTTCTGAGATGGAGGTTTGTGAATTACAGCAAACTGTAATGTGGAAACAAAAAACAGACCTCTGCTTAAAGGATATGTTAGAGTAGTTTTTGATCCAGAAATGACAGTTGGTAGGAAATTGTGAGGATTTATGCAGTGCTTTGTGTAACCGTAGGGAGCATGCTTATTACCCTTCGGGTTTTGTTGCTGAGTTCTTTCTGTGGAGGTCAGGCCAGCCAGGAACTCCCTGCGTATAGCCTAGTCTCTCTGAATATAAAATTGGGGCCATCAGTGAAATTGGGTGAGAGTACTTGCCACCATACCTGCCAACCCGGTTTGATCTCCAGGACCCACTTATGGATAGCGTAAACCGACAGCTCTGTGTGTGCCATGGTGTGCCCCCTCCCCAAATATATGTAAGTACTTTTTTAAAGAAATAAAATGCTTGTGCTGGGGTGGAGCTCACTAGTAGAGAATTTGGTCGGTATGTACAAAGCCTGCGCTTGACCCACGGCCCGTAACAGTCAGACAGCGTAAGTAACACATAGGACTTGCTTCTCTGCTCTACAGTTCCAGAGCCTTCTTTCTTAACCGTCCTCACCTGTCACAACTCCCCTGTGGTTTCAGTTTCTTCCCGCATTGCACACTCGCCGCTCATCTTTCCATGCCCCTGCCTCAGGGAAAGTGCTGAGCTGTATCCTGCTTCCTCTTAGGAAAACTCACATAACTGGGCAGCAAGAATTAATCCCTTTTTAAGCCCATCAGAACAGACATCTAGAAGTTATTCCAAGTCGCGTAGTTTTCAAGCCTGAAGCAGTGCCTGCTGTGCACACACAGGCTAATACTGAGTTCTCCAGAACCTGTGGAATGCTGGCTGTGGCGTCCCAGCTCTGCCGTCCTGTGCTCCTGTGGGGAGGAGGCAGGCACAGGAGAGTAGAGGGCAGGCTAGCCTGATGTGCACAGAGGTCAGAGGGGAGCGCAACAGAGAGACCGTCTCAAACACGGCGACCACAAGGAGCAAGACTGTCCTTTGGTCCCTCTCCACACATGTGCATACATTGTCCTCATGAATGAATACATATGTAAATACACACACAGAAAGACCAGTTCTCATATTCCTTTGAATTTCTAAATCTGATTCAGGTTAAGGATATAACCCTAAATTATATTTTGCAAATGTCTTTCTAGTTCGGGTATTTTAAAGTTTTTTGTATAAATCTGACATATCTGTAAGTGTATATGAAACCAGAAAATGTATGATCTCTATTTATTTTAAAACCAGGGCCAGTGAGATGGCTTAGGTAAAAACACTTGTTGCGAAGCCAGACGACCTGGAACACACATCTGTTAAATGCTGTGCACCAAAGCAAGGCTTAGAGAAATATTTAATTAGCGGAAAACATGGGAATTTGGAGAAACTAGATCTTAGTTTTAAAGAAAGAGGCACAAACTTCCTGGCTTTAATTACAGTTTATAGCGTGCATACAGGCGGACGCACATGCATCACAGCATGTGTGTGGAGGTCACAGGGCGACTTTCAGCACGTGGTCCTCTGCTTCCACCTGCACCTGAAGCAGAGCTTCTCTCCTTTCTGCACCTGTGCCCCATGCACCTCCCATAGCTCAGTGTAGGTTGGGATTACAGACTTGAGCCACCACACCAAGTATTTTTATATGGCTTCCAGGGGTGGTTTGTGGGGCAAGCACTCCTACCCTGTGGGCCATCTTGGCAGTCCAGGAAACATTGTTTTAAGTGGAGCATCTTGGCCAGTAGTATCCGTTGTCAAAGAGGTAGGTCCCTGAATATATGCTAAGGAGCGCCTTAATTAGAGTCACATTGGAAAATTTCCATAATTACTCAAAAGAAAGTTAATCCTGATCGTCTAGTGCCCAAAGGTAACCATCCCCTAAGTCATCGAGAGAACAGAAGGTAAGGTTTGAGTTTGGGTACACAGCTTTTCAGTGCCGTTTTAGTTAGCTCATAGCTGGAGGATAATTGTGCTCAAATTATGCCATCTACAGAAGGACCGACAGAAAAGCCACAGAGAGTTTATATCATCTCAGATCACGTCTGTAAAGTCTTGGTGACATGCCTCTAAAATGTGATGACCCCCAGTTTGCCAAACTGTCAGAAGTCAGTGAGGTGAAGAATTGAAGCTAGAGTGTCCGTTCAGAGCTGGCTGCCCCTGAGTCCCTCATCCTGCCTGAGACGGAACTTCAATATATATTGAAGATTGATCTGGCTCCTTTATATCTGTAGTTTCT
This sequence comes from Arvicola amphibius, assembly GCF_903992535.2. Lineage (NCBI taxonomy): Eukaryota > Metazoa > Chordata > Mammalia > Rodentia > Cricetidae > Arvicola > Arvicola amphibius. Next base: position 35,181,786 of record NC_052047.1, on the reverse strand, counting down.
AGCTTGCCTCCCTAGACTTGGTTTTATGGAGAAAGACAATTTTCATTGCTATTACATGGTGTGTCCTCTGTCTGACTTGACTGACAGGTACGACGGTCCTGACCCCTCACGATATCTTTTTCCTTAGTTGATACGGAAGTAAGAGCAACTCACCTCTTACTTTGGGATTTTTTTTCCCCTAGTAAATTAATGTTTTTTTTGAATATGTATGCTCTTTATCTTATATGCTAAAGAGCTAAACTCTAGAATGTCACATTTCACTCTGAAGGCCATGGTCACACCTTCTGACAGAATTTGTCACTCATTGTCCTTGTTACCTAATAAATGTTTTCTTGGTTTTACAGAATTCAGCAGTAATTATTAGCATATGGTGAGGATACTTTGTGTTTGCTAGAAAACCCAGAAGGTTCTGTCTCTTAGTTATGTGCTGTTGTACTTTTGTTAAGGCCGGATCACCCACCCGTCTAGCTGGACTGCTGTGGGGTGTGGTGTTGGCGACTGAACCCAGAGCTCATGCTTGCTAGCCCGTGCTTGCCCAGAGCTGAACCCGCAGCGCTCAGGACTACGACCTAGAGCCAGCCTCTGCTGCGCTTCAGGGTGGATCTCAGACCGTCCCGAAGGGATGCCAGCTGTATATTCTTTCTCATGAACAACTAAGCCAATTACTCAGTATCATTGGTATTTTGAGAGGGTGTAGTTATCTCTCCAAATTAAAAACTTATTGAAAATAGAAGCGTTATAGTTTAGAATTTTGGAGAAAAATACAGAATGCGTGCCTGGAAGAGTTCTAAGATAGACGTGAAGGTGAAACATCTGTGTTGTGGTAGCGATACAGTGCTCTTCACGCCAGCTGTGATTTTAGGTGTGTACCTATACTTAGTACTCACAAAGAGCCAGCAAAGTAGACTAAAGTCGATGGTTTTGCAGGTGATGAAACAGATACAGTCATAGTTTGTGACCACTTGGCTGGTAATGTGTAGAATTGGGATGGGAACTCGGACTGTGTGGCTGTCAAGGCATATGAATGAGAATTTAGCTGTTTCTGGGAGTTTGTGATGGGGGTGGTGAGGTAGGATGGGGCAGGACAGTGTACACTATCATTCTGAGATTTTCATTAGTTTTATTATTTGTGTGTGGTGTATGTATGTGCCAGGAGGTAAGAAGCGACTTTGTGGAATTGGTTCTGTATTTCCAACATGGGTTCTAGGGATCAAACTTAGCTCAGCAGGCAAACTTGCTGAGCCATCCTGCTGACCACTTCCAAGATTTTAAAGTCTTATTTAGGGGAACATGTGCCGAGATTTTCTTAGTGCTGTAACAAATGAAGCTTGCCTGAAGATCAGAGCTAGATACACTAGTTAGCCATAGAGACCAGGCAATGGTGGCACACACCTTTAATTCCAGCACTCAGAAGCAGATGGATCTCTGTGAGTTCAAGGCCAACCTGGGCTACACAAGATTGAATCTGTCTAAAAGAGAGATCCCAGCACTAGGGAGGAGAAGACAGGAGTGGTAGGGCTGGGTGGAGAGAGGAATATAAGGGGGAAGAGACAGGAGCTCGGGACATTGGGTCTGAGGATTCGTGGGGATGGGATCTTACCCACTTTGGTCTGAGGATTCGGTAGAAGTAAAAGGCCTCTCTAGTGGCTGGCTCCTTGTCTGGTTTTTCAGCATTTACATTGACATCTGACTCCAGCTTTTTATTATTAAGACCAATTAGAATTCAAGCTACAGGAACAGAAGATAATATTATAATTAATTTTAGTGTCATTGAGCCATAGGAAAAAAAAGCTAGAGAAAGCATGAAAGTATCAATTTAAAAATGTTTCCTTTAGACTGTGCTGTATTTATATCCTCCCAATTTTTCAGATTATTATAAAATTGTATTTTAATAGATAAAATATTCATGATTGAAATTGTTCTGGCATTTATAGGGAATGTCCTCCCAGCCCAAATACTTTCTTCATTCGGGAACAACTAGCGTCTTACGCATTTAATGTGGCCTGTGTATAGTCCAAATATGGATTCATTCATGTACTCTGTCTTTCCCTCTGTTTACATGGGTTGTAAAAGCTCTGTATACTAGTGAAGCTCTTCTGTTTATAATGTGCTCAGCAAGATTGCAGAGATGTCTTGGTTTCTTACGAGCTCCTGCTGCTCCCCAGCTCCTACATCAAGTTGCTCACAAGCATCTGCAACTCCAGTTCCTGGAGATCTGGTGCCCCCTTCTGGCCTCCGAGTGCACCATGCACACAAGTGGTTTATATACATACATGCAGGCACTCAAACATGAAAAAAAATCTTTTTAAAGAAAATCCAGAATTTAAGAATAAAAAGCGCTCAACCATCTGCCTGTTTTGTTAACTGAGAGTAACTACATTTCTAGGAGGATGTGTTATGTTCACCTATGGTAACTACTAACAGCAGAGCTCTGTTTAGAGGAGGTCCAGCTAAGTCCTCAGTTGTACTGGTCACAGTTTATGTGCTCTGCAGCCAGTTTGATTACCGGCCACTGTGTTGCACAGGAAGGGTAGGTAAAGGACACTTCTCTTGTGCCTGGCAGATCCCTGCAGTGTGGTAATCCAAATGCTTTACTATGTAGCCATGGATACTGCACAACAGAATAGAAGCTAAGCTGCTTTTAGAGGCGGAGGAAGGAATGGTAGCTTTCTTAGGGTTTCTACCTAGGACGAGACACCATGGCCAAGGCAACTCGTGTTAAAAAAAAAAAAAGGAATTGTGGGCTTGCTTACAGTTTCAGAGTGCTGCCACACTCCCCCATGCGGAGCAATTAGCTGAGAACTTTACAACATGATCCTCTGGGCTTGGTATGAACTTTTGAAACTTCAAAGCCCACCCCCAGTGACACAGTTCCTCCAACAAGGCCACACCTTCAAATCTTATCCTTCTTAAATAGTTCAGCAACTGAGGGCTAAGTGTGCAAATATATGAGCCTATAGGGATTATTTTCATTCAATCCAGCTACGACCCCCCCCCCCATGTTAGTATGTGTGTTGTGCAAGTTTATGTGTGCAGGTGCACATACAAATTGTGTGTGTGTGTGTGTGTGTGTGTAGGCCTGTGTTTTTGTGTTTTTGCCATGTTTTTTTTTTTTTTTGGTTTTGTTTTTTTTTTTTTTTTTTGGTTTTTCGAGACAGGGTTTCCCTGTAGTTTCTAGAGCCTGTCCTGGATCTAGCTCTTGTAGACCAAGCTGGTCTCGAACTCAGAGATCCGCCTGCCTCTGCCTCCCGAGTGCTGGGATTAAAGGCGTGCGCCACCACCGCCCGGCTTGTTTTTGCCATGTTTGCATGGCTGTTTTTACCTGCTGGGACATCTCACTGGTCTATTTTCTGTATTCATTAAGAACCTATATAAAAAATTTACTGAACAGCTGTGATGGACAGGTGCCAGTTGGACCCTTCTAGAAAGAAGGTGATCGTAGTGTTACTACCTACATAAGATGACTCCTTCATAATAGTCTAGGGTGGTGGGTATTGCATACTGGTCATCCCCTTACCTAGGAACCAGGGCAGCATGTGGCTGGGGCCTTGGCTTTCTTGGAGCCACTAAGGCCATGCCTCAGACCAACGATGCCCAGGCTAGCTCTAATACAGAAGATGCTAGAATCCTAATCTGAGCCCACTTAGAGAGAAACACCCCAAGCAGCTGCCATGAAGAATTGACTGGTTTTTTGGATTCACGTATACTTCCTAAGCAAGTGCAGTAATCTTGACCAAATTCCTGGATTTTGATAAATGTAACAGTTCTTACTCATTTTAAGAAAACACACTAGAATAGTGATCCCCAATCTCCAGCAGAAAAAAAAGAACATAAAAACAAAACAAAAATATCCTTTAGAGACTGACCTCCTTCCTGCTTTTCACTGCTTCTCAGATTGTCTAAGCACTCCCTTGGCTCACTTGCACTTCCTGAAGTCGCCTTCACACACCTGTAGTGCCTACCTCGTTGTGACAAACGTTTGTTCCGTTGCTGCCTCATTGATGGAACTCCCTGTCCCACCTTCTTCATCTCCCTGCTTCGTTTTTGGCTGTAGCACTTCCTGGCTTACTCTTGTTGATCCCCACCAGAATGTAAGGTTCTCGAGAGCTGGCTTTCTAGAGATCAAGGTACTCAGTAACTCTGACCAAGATGGAATAGCATCTCATGCTTGGTGGTTGGTTCCAGAGGGTAGAAGAGGAAAAAGACACATGCCATGAAGGACTGCATAAGAAGGGGTCCCTGAAGATGGTCATCAAATAGTGTAAAAGTGTGCTTCTCAAATTGTTTAAGTGAATTCATACCAATTTTCACATGACAGAACTGTATGTATGAAGACACTCTGGCATCCTGATGGATGCACAAGTCACTGTCTGTCTGGAGGATAATTTGGCAGATATGAAGCACTTTTAAAAAAGCCATGACCTTTGACCTAATCTTTCCACTTCTAGAAGCATAGATGCCACAGTTTGGATATAAAATGTCCCAACCCCCCCCCCCCAAAAAAAAACTATTGAAGGCATGGCCCCCAGCTGATGTGATTGAATGTTGATTAGATCCTGGGAACTAAATGGCTGTCAGGAGGTGGGTCCAGTTGGGGGAGCAGGCTGGTGTGGGAAGTCCTTCTGCATATGTGTTGCTTTTTTTTGGTTAATGAATAAAGAAACTTCTTTGGCCTGTAATAGGGTAGAATAGAGCCAGGTGGGGAAAACTAAACTGAATGCTGGGAGAAAGAAGACAGGGTTGAGGAGAGGGCATGTAGCCCCACCAGAGACAGATACTGGACAGAATTTTACCCAGTTAGCCACAGCCACGTGGTGATTAATAGAAATGGGTTAAATTAAGATGTTAGAGCTAGCCAATAAGAAGCTAGAACTAATAGGCCAAGCAGTGATTTAATTAATACAGTTTCTGTGTGGTTATTTTGGGGCTGAGCAGCTGGGAACAAACAAGTGGCCTCCTACAACATCAGGTCACCTGGCCATGCCTTTCAAGGGCTTGTCTTGAGTCCCTCTGACAATGCCTCCCATCTGCCATGAGGTTGATCACCTTGCTCCTTCCTCCATGTCTACCTTAAAACAGATCTGAAAGCAAGGAGCAAGCCAACTACAGGAGGAAGCCTCTAAAACTGTCAGCTAAAATAAACCCTACCTACATTTAAGTTGTTTCTTGAGTGTTTTTTTTTTCTTCTGGTTTTTCAAGACAGGGTTTCTCTGTGTAGCTTTGGAACCTGTCCTGGAACAGTCTGTAGACCAGGCTGACCTTGAACTCACAGAGATCTGCTTGCCTCTGCCTCCCAAGTACTGGGATTAAAGGTGCCATCACCACCGGACTGTTTCTTGGTATTTTGTCACAATCTAAGCAGGAGCTAATGGGAGGCTTTCTTTCAGCGTGGAGAGAGACCAGCTCGGTAGATCAGCATATTTGCAAGACTGGATACAGCTGTTCTCCCTTACTTGTGCTTTGTTATCAGTGGAGTTTGTTTCCTAAAATAACTAAAAATATTAAACGCAAAATTCCAGAATATCTGCCATCCTGTGTTCGTGACGACATCAGTGTCCTGCCTCATTCCACCCAGGATGTGAACCTTGCCTTTGACCCCTGTGTCTAAACTCTGCTTCTCAGTCCCCGAGTAGCACGTCAGTTGTCATGTAGCTGTGGCACCTACCACAGTTCTGTTCAGGTCACCTGTTTACCTAGCAGTGGTCCAGGGTGCAAGAGTGAGTGACGCCTGCAGACTTACTAAGCTATAGTGTTGACTTGGGTGTAGTAGCTCACACCTATAATCCAGTGAGGACACAGAGGCTGGAGGATTGCCATGAGTTTAAGGCCTGCCTGTGCTCCAGTGAGATTCTCTTTCAAAAAAATGAAAAGAATTACATTGTAATTTTCATTTTAATTATTGTCATGATCGTGGGCACCAAACCCAGAGTCTTGCTTATGCTAGGCTCATGCTCCACCAGGTGTTGTTTCTCTGCCTAGTGATTTGTTTAGCCTCTTTTTCCTTTTTGCATTTTTCCTTTTTTATAATAATATTGTTATTATTTGAAACTACAATTACATCATTTCCCCTTCCCTTTCCTACCTCTAATCCCTTCCATACATCTTCCCTTGTTCTCTCTCAAATCATGACCTTTTTTTTTTCTCTGTTACAGTCATACACACACACATACATACATTCTTAAATATGTTAATATAACTTGTTCAGTTTGTATAGTGTCACCTTATGTAAATGACCTCACAGCTTGCCACTTGGTATTAGATTGATGTAGGTGTGCCTTCTATCTATCTGATGATTTCATTGGATAATTAATAAAGAAACTGCCTGGCCCATCTGATAGACTGGCCCTTAGGTGGGTGGAGTAGACAGAACAGGAAGAAGGAAGTGAGGTAGATGGCTCAGTCAGATGCTACGCCTCTCCTAAGTTAGACAGACTGCCATGCCTCTGCTCAGGGAGAGAGATGCGATGAAGCTCCAGCCCAAGATGGACGTACGCTAGAAACTTCCCGGTAAGACACCGCTCATGGTGTTACATATATTATTAGATATGGGTTAGTCAAGATGTGAATAAGAGGCTGAAAATAATGGGCCAGGCAGTGTTTAAAAGAATACAATTTGTGTGTTGTTATTTTGGGGTATAAGCTAGCCGGAGGCCAAAAGCCGGGCAGCAGGAATGCAGCCTGCAGCTCATCACTACATTAGATAACTAATGAGTTTTGGTCACTGTGGTTCTCTGTTGTCTCTGTTGCAAAAGAAATTTCTCTGATGAGGAGTGATGTCTTAGTTGGGGTTTCTATTGCTGTGAAGAGACACCATGACCACAGCAGCTCTTATAACGGAAAGTATTTAGCTGGGGCTGGGTTACATTTCAGAGGTTCAGTCTATTATCCTCATGGCCAGAAACATGGCAGCATGCAGGCAGACACGGTGCTGGAGAGGTAGCTGAGAGTTCCACATCTGGATCCATAGGTAGCAGGCAGGGCCTGGCAGTGTTTAAAAGAATACAGTTTCCGTGTAATTATTTCGGATGTAAAGCTCCATCTACAGATTGGCGCTCCAACATGATGGACTAAATCCACTTAAAAACCTGAGAAAGCTTAAAAGAGAGAGAGAGAGAAAAGAGAAGAGAGGAGAGAGGAGAGAGAGAGAGGAGAGAGAGAGAGAGAGAGAGAGAGAGAGAGAGAGAGAGAGAGAGAGAGAGAGAGAGAGAGAGATTAACACAGCTAGCCGGATGGCGGGACGCAGCCCTGCCGCTACATCTACATCTACCCTAGCTCCGTGTATCTAACTTGTCTCCTTTTGAGTGTGGCTTCAAGACAGGGCTTCTTGCTGACATTCTGAATTATGATTCATCCACTCTCATTAGAGACATTGAATAAATGTGGGAAACCCCAAGCCTGTTTATTGTCATTTTTCTTATTGAATTTCAGATGTCGCTTTAACATGATTTGATAGGATAAGAAAGCAAAGGACTCTGCTAAAGTCGGGTAGAAGCAGTTTAAAGCCATGCAGGCAGCTCCACGTGATGCAGACACAGCCGATTCTCAAGTGGAAAACGTCTAGACTTTCCGAAGTGAATAGATTCACAGCTGCTTTTCACCTGATTTGGTCAGTGGAACTCCCACACTGCCTGGGCCTGGCCAGGGTCCTCCAGCACTCCAGCTCCCTTCCCTCCTCTGAGGCTCCTGGGACGTGTATACCCTGAAGCCTGGCCTGGTGTCCCAACAGAACTGTCTTGAATGGTTGGCAGTCTTCACATTAGAGCGGCGTTTACTCAAGTGACATCTCCAGTCCAACTAAACTTCACCACAGTCTTGACAAGACAGAATTGACTTTTTCTTCATAAGGACAGTTATTACTATCAAAAAAAAATTTCCAGTCATTAACTATTTTACCAGGATTGTAAATTATGTCTTTCCAAGGTCCAGATAGAGCCTTGCTTCTCAAACTTTACCCTTTTTAGAACTCACTTGGGAATCCTGTTAAAGGGACATTTTCAAGTTTATTGAGTGCGAGGGAGTCTGTCTTCCCACCAAGCTCTTGGCTCACGCTCTGCGCTTTCGGTAACAAGGACTAGATTCCCCGTGTCTAGATAATCCAGCCTGCGTGTGCTGGAGTGTAAGGACTAGGCTCCCCGTGTCTAGATAACCCAGCCTGCACATCCACGAGTGTCTCTTCTCCAGTAGACCCGAGGAGTCCTATATAGATCACGAATGTGGCTGTAAGACTGAAACATTGTTTGAAAGAAAAGCCATTGTGACTTCTCTTGTTTAGGAAGAGTGTGCATTAGGCGTGTATCACTGTGACAGAATGCATCTTGTAGACAACCTGAAATGAAGATTAGTTTTGGATCACAATTTAAGAGGTATGAGTCCATAGTGAGCTGGTCCCATTGCTTTTGGGCCTGGGGTTAGACAGACCCAAGAGCAGACCGTGGTGGTGGAGACCTAAGGCGAGCAAAGCTGCTCTGCTCGTTTCTCTTGTTACTTTTATGACAGGGGCTCCTTACCCCAAATCCATTAAGGCATGACCCATAAGTGGCTTCATTCATCAAACACACATGACCTGGTCACATTCCTGAGGGTCCACCTCTGAACACAGATGTAGCAGGGACCAAACCTTCAACATGTGAGAAATTTTTTTTTTGTTTTGTTTTCCCAAAAGGGGCAGTTAAGATCCAACTTGTGCTGGGCAGTGCCTCTAATCCCAGCACTCAGGAGGCAGAGGCAGGTGGATCTCTGTGATTTCGAGGCCAGCCAGGTCTACAAAGTGAGTTCCAGGACAGCCAGGGCTGTTCCACAGATAGCTTCCAAAGTATGAGCTTAAGAAAATGTCGATGGCATTTTTAATAAATATCATATGACTGTTTCTTTGAGGCGAGGTCTTGCTACATATGCCATGCTGGTTTGCAGTTCCCTCTACAGCTCAGGCTGGCCCTCATCGCTGTGACTCTCCTTGTCCAGGTCCTCCCAAGCATGATGGCTGCAATAGTGCATCGTGATGGCTGGTTTGACACGTCCTCTAACAAGGCTACCATTTTCACGGCATGTTTGGGACACCTGCTTGACAGTTGGTGGGAGTGCCTGGGATCGTTCCTTTTTCAAAAGAGGCTTGATGAAATGATGGGGAGCTTCATCTTCTGAAGATAAACTTGATTCCTTTTGGAGGCAGTCAAAGCTGGTGAATCTAAGGCTGATGAATACGGTGGATGAGTAAGCAGGTTATTATTTTGCACTGAAGAAGAAGGAACACTGATAAAGTGTATGCTGCATGTGTGGCTCACTGGCTCTTTTCACAGTGGGATCCCCACCCCCTCAACGCAGGTTATTAAAAATGAATTCATGGTCTGATGGCTTAGTGGGTAAAGACGCTTGCCACCAGACCTGACAGCCTGAATTTGATTCCCAGATTGCACCCAGTGTACAGTGGCATGGAGAAACCTCCCCCCCCTCACCCCGTGCAAATAAATCAATGTAAAGAAGAAATCTAAGTAAGTTCATGTTCCTTCAAGGTAATTATGCTTAAGACTAATCCACACCTGTCGATAGAAGTTCAAGAATCAATCTCAATATTTTATTATCTTGATTCATTTTAAGCATTCATCATCAATAAAAATGAACAGAACTCACCTGGTAGAGTGCTTGCCCAACATACAAAAAGTCCTGGGTTGCCGGGCGGCGGTGGCGCACGCCTTTAATCCCAGCACTCGGGAGGCAGAGGCAGGCAGATCTCCGTGAGTTCGAGACCAGCCTGGTCTACAAGAGCTAGTTCCAGGATAGGCTCCAAAGCTCGAAAAACCAAAAAAAAAAAAAAAAAAAAAAAAAAAAGTCCTGGGTTTTAGCTCCATATATAAAGCAAGCATGGTGCTTCATGTTTGTAACTCCAGCACTTGAGAACCAGCCTGGTTCTCAAAAATAAAATGTGTTACTTCAGCTTATAGCTGCTCGACCAGTTGGAGAAAATCTGTGCCACTGGATGTAGAATGTCACTTGAAGGCACACTAGGATAAGTTGAAGACACACAGTGTAAACCCATAAACTTTATGAAGACATTACTAAAAAAAAAGGTAAAGAAAACAAGAGGTATATCTAATAAGCCTACAAAGGACATCAAATGGAACCATAAGTAAAAATACAATCCCAAACAAAGCGCATAAGAAGAAACTTTAAATAAAAAGGGAATTGGAACTGGGTGGTGGTGGCAGTGCATGCCTTTAATCCCAGCACTAGGGAGACAGAGGCAGATGAATCTTTGTGAGTTCGAGGTCAGCCTGGTTTACAAAGAAAGTTCCAGGACAACTAGGGCACAGAAAAACCCTGTCTCCGGGGGGGGGGGAGAAGAAAGAGTGGAGGGGCATTGTATTGATAGAAAGCTGATGGCAATATGGGAGATTTAAATGGAACTGCGTTGATATTCACACTAAATATAAATGGTCTAAACACAGAGATCATCAGAGTAGACCAGAAGTATGCTCCAATTATATGATGCCTATAAAAACCACTGTAACTCACCTTATCCTAGATCCATTCAAAATGAAAGCCTGGTCATGGTGGCAAAAATACTTGTATATCTAGCACTGGGGAGGTGGAGGCAAAAAGATGAGGAGTTCAACAGCAGCTCTGCTACATAGTGTGTTTGAGGCCATCCAGGGACACATAAGAATGTGTCTCAAAAAACCCCTTGGGGTAGGGGTACATGGGGAAAAGAGAAAGCCAGAATGCATATAGTAGCATCATTAGGGGAATATTTTTAAAAATTATCAGGGATAAAGATTACCATCACGAAAAAGGGGTTAATTCTTCAAGAGGTCAAAATAATCCTAAATATTTATATGTAAATGCAGAATCTCAAAACACATGGGACAAAAGTTATGGAACACAGAAGAGAAATAGAGAAAATCCCAACACCTATATGCAACACTCAGCAAAGGAGGTAGTCAGAAAAATCAGAAAGTATATCAGGCATGAACAATAGCATCAAACACCCTTATCTGAAATTTGCAGCACCTTCCACCCAAATCGGCAGTCTTCTGAAGGGCAATTGGAATGTTTGCCAATAAGGACCATCTGCTTGACTAAAAACAAGTCAATACAATTAATAGGGCTTAAATCACATGAAATATGCTTCTTTTATCTTATTTTCTGTCTTCCCTTTATTTTGTGGTGGGGGAAGGGGTAGGGGAAGGAGGGAGCCCAAATAAATTCTTTAACCACAAGGAAATTAATTAAAATCCTATTTTTAAAACCATGAAAAATTAAAATATGCAACAGTAGCACAAAGGACAGGGATGGGAATGGAAGAGCAGTGTGGGATGTCACACTTCATGGGGATAGGGGCAGTGTGGGATGTCACACTTCACGAGACAGTGGACTTTATTATAAGGCAGACTTCAAGGGGTTAAAGATGTGCATTGTCAATCATAGAATAGCCCTTAACACACACACAGGGGTACACACACAAGCACAGGCACACACACACACACTGCCCATATGTACACTAGAGAATGCTGTAAGTCCTCTTGCCTGTGCTCTGCTCCCACGTAGAGAGCGGTCTTGTGGCTAGTCACTGTCCGCTACATATGCAAGCATGGCTAGCTGTTTCTTCTTCCATCATGAACATCAAAGGCTTGGCTGTTATGCAGTCACCAAGCCTAAAGCTGGCAATGGTAGTGCGGGTTAGCCATAAAACCTGCCTTTAAACTTCTGCATGCTTGGAGCAAAGTTATTTGTTTATATAGTAATGCTATTTTAGAGCATTTGTGGGTTAATTAAGTAAATTGAAGAACTATTTTATTTTCCTCTACCCACCCCCACCCCGCCTTGCCCCTACTTTATAAGGCTTTAACCCATTGTCAACAGCTCACACTGGTCTGGAACACTTGCTGCAGCTAACAAACCTACACTGACATAATATACGTGCATGTAAGTTTACTGTAGGGCCTACGTCTGCTCTTGTACGTGATGACAAATTTATAATGACCTGTATCCAGCACAGCTCACCCTTCCTTCCTTCCCTCCCTCTCCCACTTCTTCCTTCTTTTTTCCCTTTTTCCCTCCCTCCTCCTTCCTTCCTTCCTTCCTCCCTCCCTCTCTCCCTCCCCCTCCTTCCTTCCTCCCTCCCTCTCTTCCTCCCCTCTCCTTTTCTCCCTCCCTTCCCCTCCCTCCCTTTCCCCTTCCTCCCTTTCCTCTGCCTCCCTCCATCCCCTCTCTCCCTCTTCTCTCCCTCCCTCCCTCCCTCCCTCCCTTCCTTCCTTCCTTCCTTCCTTCTTTCCTTCTGCTATGGATTGAGCCTTGGGTCTTGCCTATGCCAGTCAAGCAGTTCACAATCAAGATATATCCCTAACCTGACCCTGGTCTTGCAGTCTTCCTGCCTCAGTCCCTCAAGTTGCTGAGATCACAGACCCAGCCTCTGTCACAACTCCGGGCACAGTAATCTCAGTGCCTGAATGTCCTCTGTGAGTCATCCACTCGTCCCTCCCCTTCCCCAGATCCAGACAACCACTGATGCTTTTCCTGTCTCTCTAGTTTTGACTTTTCCAGAATGTCATGTGATTGAAGACCCTTCTAAGACCGTCTTCTTTGGCCCAGGCATGAGTATTTCAGCTCCTGCCATGTCTTTTGGTGACTCCACAGCTTATTCCCGCTGCGGCTCAACCCTATTCCGTTGGTTGGATGTACTGCAGCTTCTTTCTATCCACTCAGGCGCTGAAGGGATGCTTGATTGCCCCAACTTTAGGCAATTAAGAGTAAAACTGCCACAGCCACTTGTGTGGGCTGTCCTGGGATTGTAGAACTCCAGTGAGGTAATTAACAAGGAAGGTGATAGCTGATTGATTGCATGGTGTGTGGAGTTTTCTGAGAAAATGTCAAACTGAGTTACACAATGGCAGAACCGTCTCACTTTCTCATCAGTAGTGAGTGGTGCTCCTATTGCTGCATCCTCATCTGCACTCAGTGGACTGGAGCTCAGCTGTTTTTTGGGGAAGGAGGTTCTGTTGTTTCGTTTTGTGACAGGATGATGCAGCCCAGGCTGGCCTTAAATTTTCAGTGTAGCTAAGGCTGATATGAAACTTCTGAACCCCCCTGCCTCGATCTCCCCAGTGTTTGCGGGTGTGCACCACCACCGCCAGTTTGTGGGGTCCTGGGTACTGAACCCAGGACTGTGTGTGTACTCTATCATCTGAGCTGTGTTCCCGTTAGGCGTGCACTCACTCTGCCGTCTGAGCTATGTGCACTGCTTACACATACACCCTACCATCTGATCTGTGTACATTGGGTATGCACCCTGCCATCTGAGCTGTGCACACCTTAGGCGTGCACCCTGCTGTCTGAGCTGTGTGTACGTTGGGCGTGCACTCTCTCATCTGAGCTGTGCTGCTATCCCTGCATCTGTGTGACATGTCTGATGAGTCACCAGCTAAGGAATTTGGCCCATTTTTGAAATGAGTCCTCCTTTAGTCAGCCACTCTTTAGGATTTCCATGTATATTCTAATTAACATTGGTAGACATTTTCTGCAGATCGTGATCTATTCATCTCTTGAGAATATCTTTCACGGAACATAACATTTTAATAATCAGCTATCAATTCTGTCTCTTACAAATAATCTTTGTTGTCAAACTAAGAAGTCATTTCCAGGTCCAGGAGCACATAGATTCTTGTTATCTTCTAGAAGGTTTGTAGTTTTGTGTTCCCCTGCAGCTAAGTTAACAAAGGATGGCAAGGTCTGTGCTTAGACACATTATTTTTTTTACAGGCTGGATGTCTAGTTGTTGCAGTACTCCTTGTTGGAAAAAGTTCTTTCCCCCAGTGGATTTATTCACTTTTCTGTCTTTTGGGGGCTAGTGCCACACTGCCTTAATTTGCTACAGCTTTACAATGCATTTTAAATGAGGTTGTATCAATCCCCAATGCCACAGTTGGACATAGCATGCCACCAAGTAAAACCTCCAGTGCCTGGAATGAGCTACGTCTTGTTGAGTCATTGACCATAGAGGTCCCATGGACTCCTCTCCCCAGAAACATCACAGGCTATTGCCAAGGCTATTGGTTACTGTCCACAGGTGATATCGCTAAAGACAATACTTACAGAGAAGTTGAGCTGGCACCAAACGAGAAGCTTCACCCCTACTGACTGTTGTTCATGGTGCTAGAAGCTATCCTGGTACTTAAGGAGAAAAGTAATTATCACTATCACCCAGCTACAGACACTGTGATGTACAACAATGGCCTGCAGGACATACCGCTACAATAGTGGCCCAAATGTTTTGAGAGTAGCCAGTTGCTTTTTGATTAGCTTTAAGGCCCTCTTCATGAGATGGAACTTGTACCTGATGCTGTAAAGGACCAAGAACCTAGAACCAAGAACCAGATAGATCATGGGTCTAGTGGAAAACCTATTGCTATTATTCTGCTAAAGCAGTGCTTCTCAACCTTCCTAAGGCTGTGGCCCTTTAGTACAGATCCTCATGTTGTGGTGACCCCCAACTACAGAATTATTTTTGTCGCGTCTCTGTAACTGTAATCTTGCTACTGTTATGAACTGTAACGCAAGTATCTGAGTTTTCTGATGATTTAGACCACTCTTGTGAAAAGGTGGTTAAATTCCAAAGGGGGAGTGACCCACAGGTTGAGAATCACTGCGCTAAAGGACCACAGCAATACAATGATCCCTAATGACATATTGTTACACCCACGGATCAGTGCATCATTCAGCCCTCATCAGAGGAGCCCCTTTCTTGCAGTGGATGGGAGAGAATATGAAAACCCACAACTGTCGTTAAGTGGAGAGTGAGAGACTTTAGGGCACACTGCCCTAAATGGGATGTCTTTATCAAACCCCTCCTCAAGGCTCCAAGCAGAGTCAGAAGGAATGTCAGAGCCAGAGACCAAGAGAACAGCGTCTTCCAGACACAGCAGACACGATGCCCTTAGGAACATACAGAGACTATGGCAGCACGCACAAGACTTGCAAAGGTTCAGGCTAGATGGGCCACAAGCACTGAGAGGGGGAAGTGGACACAGGGCTCCACCCCAACCAAGAAATTCTTTGCAAATATGTAATGGGGAAGGGAAAA
This sequence comes from Arvicola amphibius, assembly GCF_903992535.2. Lineage (NCBI taxonomy): Eukaryota > Metazoa > Chordata > Mammalia > Rodentia > Cricetidae > Arvicola > Arvicola amphibius. The sequence goes on along the minus strand of NC_052047.1, from coordinate 35,166,713 downwards.
TTAGTATTCTCTAGTGGAGTCACTAAGTATATTAACCACACTCCAGGGTAAGCCCCATGCCCTGGAATAGCCAGCCAACACAAAACAAGCTCCGTGATGTTTCTTTTGGGGGGGCCTTTTTATTTCATTTTTGCTCTGTTTGGGGAATTTTTTGGGGGAAGTCTTACTAGTTTTTGTTTGTTTGTTTTGATTTTTGGTTTTTGCAATTTTTTTTGAGAACATAAAGTTGGGTGGGTAGGGAGTCAGGGAGGATCTGGGAAGAGCTGCGGAAGGGAAATAGGATCACATTATATTATATTAAAAATGTGACTAGAAAGATTTATTATATTCTATGTGCATACGTGATTCACCTGCACGTGTTTATGTTTACCATGTGCATGACTGCTGCTCAAAAAGGTTAGAAGAGAGCATTGCATCCCTTGGAACTGGAGCTAGGGAGACTCGTGAGCTGCCGTGTGGGTGCTGGGAACCAATCCAGGCTTTGGTAAGAGCAGCAAAGACGCTGGCCTCTGAGCTATCTCTCCAGCGACATCTGCTGCGATTGTCTTTAAAGCTGTTTACCCTTTCTCACATTGCTAAAAGAATGTTTTCTTTGTTTTTTAAACACAGGGTCTCACCATGTAGCCCTGGCTCTCTGGGACTTACTATGTAGACCAGGTTGGCCTTGAACTTGCAGAGATTTACCTGATGTCTGCCACTGTGCCCAGCACAGAGGGTGGTTTTGTTTGTTTGTTTGAGTCAGGGTCTCATTAAGAATTATTTTTAGGAGCTGGAGAGATTGCTCAGTGGTTAAGAGCACTGACTGTTCTTCCTAGTAGGACCTGGGTTCAAGTCCTAGAACGTACGTGGCAGCTCACAACTGTCTGTAATTCCAACACCTGACATCCTTACACCGACATACATGTAGCAAAACACCAATGCAAATAAAATAGAAATAAATTATATATTTAAAAAAGAATTATTTTTAAAAATGAAGATAACTTTTCAGCATATGGCAGTCTTTATAGACTCCATGGGAGAAATAAACAAACTCCCACTCCAGGCTATTTTTTTAAATTAATTTATTATGTATATGGTGTTCTGCCTGCATGTATCCCTGTAGGCCAGAAGAGGGCACCAAATCTAACCACAGATGGTTTGAGCCACCATGTGGTTGCTGGGAATTGAACCCAGGACCCCTGGAAGAACAAGCAAAGCTTTCAGCCACTGAGCCATTTCTCCAGCCCGCAGGTTATCTATTTTAAAAAATGAGTGGGGATGATTTATTTTTTTAGAGATTTTTTAAAATTTATGTATGTATGTGAACATGTATGTAGGTTCTCAAAGGAGGCTGGAGGAGGGCATCAAATCCTCTGGATCTGGAACTCCAGGCAGCTGTGAGCTGCCTGACATCAGTGCTGGGAATCAAACTCTGGTCCTTTGAAAGAGCAGCAAGTGCTCGCTCTTAACACCGAGCCATCTCTCTAGTCTTGTAGGGTTTTTTAACCATATGTGTCACCTTTTAAATATGCTGTTTTTATTAATTCTTTGAGAATTTCATACATGCATACAATGTATTTTGACCACATTTAGAAGAAACAGAGAATAGTAGTATAATATTAGATTATTGTATAGCTGTTTGCAATATATATTTATAGTTTAAAGATCATACACACACAGACATAGACAAAGACACACAAGCACACACACACACACACACACAATTTGGTGGCCTGATTTAAAATTTTAAATCATCTCCCCGAACGTTTTGCTGGTTAGGGTCTGCCTGCTTAGGCAGTGGAGACATCTGCTCACCGAACAGTTACCACCGCCCAGAGTGAAAGCTGAACAATTCCATCTGCTTTTCGGAAGGGAGCAGAGGCCTGGAGGAGCACGCAGGGAGTGGTGGTGGCAGCCTGCAGTTGGCACCTGCTTGCAATATAAATGGGCCAGCTTGTCTTGCTAACAAAATGAGGATGCTTCTAGCATGCAGTAATTGTCCCTTTAAAACATTTCCTTGGAAGTGTATTTTTTTGGACTTTTTAATACTAGCAGTTCTCTAAGATTGAGGTGTGGCATAAATTTGGAAACAGGCTATACTTTAGAGTTTAGGATTTTGGGGGAGCCCCAAGCTGCTTCCTCTTGATGATTATAGCACACATCTATGTACTAGTCGGGTTTCTGCTTATGGAACATCTCAGCCATGTCTTTCTGATGCCCTCATTCTAAACAGCACTGTGGGTGTGCAATTGTAATGTTCTAGAACTCTGTTTTTGGCTCTGATGCCTTCCTATATTGCAGACAGGGGCTGGAAGACATTAAACGCCATAGGATAATGTCTCAAGGAAAAGCGATGTTGCTGAGTATTTGCCTAGTATGTGTGTATGGCCATGGGTTCAAGCACTAACATGAAAAACAAACAAAAACCAAAACTGGCACTGTGCGGTGAAGGTTCTGATAGCATTCTTAACATGGGGACCGCGAGTGAGCCTTTAAAAAAACCTCAGAAGTCCTTGGACAACCAGTGTATTTTTGGGGGGATAGGGAAACGGACTTGACCCTCAAAGTTAGAATTAGTCTCATAATATTTTCCAAGTGAGACTAACTTCCACTTCCATAGCAAACCAGCCTGGAGACCCTCAGCCGCTGGAAGCAGCTGTTTCTCCCTCCTCAAGTTCCTTCCTCTCTAGCTTCTCGGATAACAAGGGTTGGTTCAGGCTTGTTCTGTAGTGAGGAGCTGCGGGCTGCGTTCCTGCCGCCCTGCTCCCAGCCACCGGCTAGCTTATGCCCCAAAATAACAATACACAAACTGTATTCTTTTAAACACTGCCTGGCACATTAGTTTCAGCCTCTTACTCACATCTTGACTAACCCATATCTAATAATCTATGTAACACCACGAGTGGTGTCTTACTGGGAAAGATTCAGCATGTCTGACCTGGTGGCTGGCTTCATGGCATCTGGCTCTCTGAAAGAGTCATGGCGACTGTCCCATTGTTCCATTCCAAGACCTTCACCCAGGACTCGTGTGTGTGTGTGTGTGTGTGCCTATGGGCACATGTCTGTGTGTGTGTGCCTAGACCCACTACCTCCCAAGCAGGTTCCTAGGTTTTATCTTATCATAGCTCAGACTTCTCATCACTACAGACACAGGTACAGAAGCCTGGTGGGACGGCAACATGGTGACTGACAAGATAGGCTCACATGAAGAAGCTGCACAAATAGCTGGAGGTGGTTTTGTTAGTGGCTTAAGACTTGGGAGTAGGTAGCAGGGAGAGGTGCGGAGAGATTTCACTTCTGAGGTTAGTTTAGGCATTCAACTAGTACAACTTTTGAATACACTTATAAGAAAGCATGGTTAAAATAAACCCTCAAAGATGACTACAAAGAACAGAAGTGAGTGAATGGAATTCAAGCACCCCAGACATGTGAGTGCTGGGATCCAAGGAAAAATGACAGATACTCAGGAGAAATTTGTGAGGTGGTGGTGGTACCTGCCTTTAACTCCAGCACTCAGGAGGCAGAGACAGCCAGCTCTCTGTGAGTTCGAGTCTGGTCTGCAGAGAGTTCCAGGACAGGTTCCAAAGCTACAGAGAAACCCATCTCGAAAAAAGAAAAAAAAAAAGAAAAAAGAAATTTAGTCAGCTGGTTCTCAGGGACAGGCTGAATCATTTTACGTTGGTTCAGCTAGTGTACTGCTTAGGACATAGCATGAACTTGGGCAGGTTCTGGAATTTTCTGAGTCATGCTCTCCCATGTCATAGTAATTATTGTTTGAATTCGAAGAGTGTTCCTTTTCTTCCAGTATGATTTCCTGGTCGGGTGCTAACGAAGCTCGGAAGAAATGGCTTCCTTCCTCCATTTCACACTTCCTTATGAGAAAAGGCAGAGCGCTCATAGGTTCAGGGGGATCACGGAACTCCTCCATTTATGTCTCCTTAAGGAGAAAGGTGGGTTAGGAAAGGCCCCAATCTTTGACAATTTTTAACGATCCTATTCCACACAGTAAGTGTCTAGTTTGGGATTCGATGTTCTTCTATAGTTGCAGAAGAAAAAAAAACACACCCCCAAAATGTATCAGAAACAAAAAGATAATGAGCAGAAAATGCTAAATTCCACAATCAACACAATTCTTCAGTTTTGCAGTTGAGTTGAATGTGTCTCTGCGTTGCCAGCTGGAATAGGGAGCGCATCATCACACAGACATAGATGCACGAATATGCACCAACAGTCAGACATACACAGTGCAGCCAGACACACTACAGTGTACTGGCATTTCCACTGTATTTTAATAAATAAAGACTGCCTGAAGACTTGAGAGTAAAACAGTTCCACTGATTAGCCTTGCAGACCAGGTTATGGTAACACATACCTTTAATCTCAGTAGCCATAGTGACACACACCACACCAAACCTTTAATCCCAGTAGCTGGGATTAAAGAAACTGAGTGGTGCGTGCTTTTAATGATGGTGGTGCACACCTTTAATCCCAGCCCTAGAGAGGAATATAAGACGGGGGAGACAGCTCTTACACACAGTATCATTCTGAGATTCTAGGAGGCAGGATCATCATTTCAGACTGAGGTCGAGGTAAGAGCCAGTGGCTGGCTGTTTTGCTTTTTGAATCTTCAGGTTGAGCCCCAGTTTCAGACTCATGAGCTTTTATTAATCATGCTTCATTTGGTGCCCACGAAAGTGCTGTTTGCCTGAGGTATTTTAGCCACCAGCCCAGGTCAGAGTTGGGATTGGAAACATCTATGGTATAGCTCCACTGTTTTTGCTCTTCCTGCTTCTACCCACTCTATTCCACATGCACTAGTGATGCTGTTATTGAAGCAGCATCTTTTTTAGTACAGGTTGTCCTTGAACTCACCATGGATGGAAGGAAGATGCTGAGCTTCTGATCGTCCTGCCTCCACCTCCTGAGTACTTCATGCATGTAGCATGAGGCCCGCTATGCAGCGTTGGAGTTCAAACTCAGGACTCCTGCATGCCAGGCAAGAACTCTACCTGAGTGCACCCTACCTCCCCCTCCCATCAGTGGGATCCCTAAACACTCGTGTTTTGACAAATATTTAGTTTTATACCAGAAACTGAGAGGGAAATGCCTTAAAACAAGACCAGTCTCCATTCCTGTGTGTGCGTGTGAATGAGAATGAATGTTTACATCAAAGCTGTGGCTTGAAACCACAATTTAACCCAGTTTTTAAACATCGACAACTATTAAATACAAGGACTAAGATACTTTATTTCAGGCATGTTTAATCCCATCCTGCTTATTTAATCGAAGTAGCGAGCATGCCCTCCCTCCCGCCCCCTGTAACTAACTCGCATTTTTAATTGCCAAGACAATGCAAGCCTGATGATTTGTGGGCATGTGTTCCTGTGTCTCTGGAGACCAGTGGTCACCCTTGGGTGTTGTTCTTCAGGTGCCTATCCTCGTTTTGAGACAGGCAGGGTCTCTCACTGGCTTGGAGCTTGCCAAGTAGATTAGGTTGGCCAGTGAGCCCTGGGGGTCACCTAGCTTTGCCTTCCCAGTGCCCAGATTATAAATATGCTCCTCCATGCTTGGCTTTAAAAAGATTTTATTTTTAAAAAGTGTGGGTTTATGAGTGTGTCCCTGAGTAGGTGTGTAAAAGTGAGTACCGTGCCCACAGAGGTCAGAAGAGCATGTCAGATCTCTTGGAGCTGGAGTTGCAGGCGACTGGGCATGGCCTGATGTAGGTACTGGGAACCAGACTCAGGTTCCCTCCAAGAGAAGCAAGCATTTGAACACCTCTCCACTTCTGCTTCACTCCCAAGCCCTCAAAGGCAGGGTTTTAACAAGTTGGTATGGCATATTTCTTTAGCATTATCTTAGGGTTTCTGTTGCTGTGAAGACACTGTAACCACAGCAACATTTAACTGGGGCGGCTAACATTTTCAGAGGCTTAGTCTATTCTCATTGTGGCATTTATGGGTCATTAGTGTGACCTGGTGGCATGCAGGTAAACATGGTGCTGGAGCTGCGAGTCCTATATCCTGATATGCAGGGAACAGGAAGTGGTCTGAGACACTGGGAATGGCTTGAACATATATGAGCTCTCAAAGCTCCCGTCTCCACAGTAACACATTTCCTCCAACAAAGCCACACCTACTCCAACAAAGCCACACCACCTAATAGTGCCATTCCTTTTGGGGGATCATATTCTTTCAAACCACCCCAAACATGAAGGCCAGTTCTTACCTTGGCCTCCTGGTATGAACACAACAAGACTACCCACGAACATTAACCTCAGCAATACTCAAGTATGTTTGGGATTTTGAGGCCCAGCCTTGGGGTCACAGAGGAAGATGCATTCTTGTTGGACCAGCCAGAGCTGGGGAGACTTACAGGTAGGTAGTGTTTCATTGGCTTTATCATCACCCCCTTACATCAAGTGATGAAAGTCTTAAGAGAATATCTTTGAGGGCTGAGAGACAAGAGCAGCCAAGCAGCCAGACTCCCAGCTCTGCACGCTGGAGCTTCTCCAAGTACCAGCTTTCTCATCCACACAATGTGGGTGTCAGAACTTCCTTGTGGGCTGGGAAGACTGAATGAAAGAATGATCACAGAACTTTTGACCTAATGACCCTTAAATGCCAACCATTCAAATGACTAAAGGCCAAGCAGCTCTCGGGAGCAGCCACCTGCTTTGCCCTCTTATCTGTGCTAGTGTCTTCTCTCTTCCCTGCCTGTGGTGGGAGAGGGTGGGGAGTGTGGGGGCTGGCTGACTGGATACGGTGGGTTATTCACACTGTGGTTTCCAGTGTGTTCAGTTAGAGGAGATGGGAAGGAAAGGGTGGTAGCAAGTTGATTCCCAATCTGGCTCCTTCCTTGCAATGCTCCTCAGATGGCATGGAGATCATGTTTCCTAGCAGGGAGCCCTCTCCAGTTTCAGTCCCCTGCTGGCCTTGCCCCTCCCAGCTGCCAGGCGCCCTCCCAGCTCTGAGCCTGACCATTTTGAGGAGTTTCAGGTCACCTTGCGCTCACTCTCTACTAAAGTCCTGGAATTAGATGTTTTCTGCAGCTGCGGGCTGAACGCCAGGCATGGTATCACTAAGACTGCCTGGGTGAGGTCTGACCAACAGATTTTAAAGTGGAGAGGGAAAGGAGAGGAGAAAGTGACCCAGCCAGTATTTGGGAGCACACCAAACCATCCAGGAATGATGCTGTAACTGCAGGGCTATGACCACGTTGGTCAACCTTGGTGTGTCTGACAGTCAGACTTATGATTGATTCCCCCTTCTCAGCACAATTTCACCTTTGGAAACGAGCTGCCCAGCGGAACATGGGATTTTTCCCATATTAGTAGATTCTTATCAGTTTTCTTTAACAGTTGCTCAAACCCTGGCTTATACTACAGTTTGCCAAGAACAAAGTATGCCACTGCTCAGGCGTATCGGGCTCTGGACAAATACACTGCTTGAGTGTATAACCAGTTTCAAAGGGATTGTATTACATCGGGTTCCTCAGTTAGGTCAAGTGTCCTGAGAAGCACCCTCTAAGCTGTGCCTTTGTGGAATTTTGACTATTGCATTTAAGTCTTTGGTGTCTGACTTTGTTCACTTACTGTATTTTTTTAAAATATTTATTTATTTATTATGGATACAATATTCTGTCTGTGTCTATGCCTGCAGGCCAGAAGAGGGCACCAGACCTCATTACAGATGGTTGTGAGCCACCATGTGGTTGCTGGGAATTGAACTCAGGACCTTTGGAAGAGCAGGCAGTGCTCTTAACCACTGAGCCATCTCTCCAGCCCCCTCACTTACTGTATTTTGAAGGTTTGTTCACGTAGTACTATGCTGTCACCACTCTGCCTTTAACTACTGGTCCTCTGTATGGAGAAACACACGTCGATGCACCGCTTGGGCACTGGGAGTCTTTCTACCTTTAACTACTGTTTACCTAACACCATGAACACCTGTGTACCTATTTTGATTCTCTTGGGTTCTGTGATGGTTTCTGCCGACTTGAGAGGATCCACAAACACCAAGTGGGCTAGGTTCTGGGCATGTCCTTGAGGGGAGCTCTGAGCTCCCTCCAGGGGCTAGATACTGGGATCCCATTTCATCTCTGCAGGAGGTGGCTATCCTGCTGTCCCCATGTGAGTGACACCTGCTTAAGGCTCTTTTTCCTCCAAGGAACCATTTCAACAAGTTAACTGCCAACAAGCTTTTATCCTGTTGCGTATCTGGGACCTTTCTGTTCCCATGAATCCTGGGACCCCTTGGCAGTTAGCCTGGCAGCAGCTGCCTGCTCCTTAGGGACCAGAGCTGGGAGCCCTGCATTTTTTTTTTTTTTCTAACGCAGGGTTTCTGTGTAACCTTGGCTATCCTGGAACTCACTCTGTACATCACGCTGGCTGGAGCACTGCATTCTAATGTCCTTTATTGAACTTTCCATTATTTATGTCTTAAACGTCCCTATTTTATAGTTTGCAGTGTTGGGAATTTATTTCGTTAAAGTTTCAAGTCTACTATTCTGTTGCTGCTACTATAAGGGGAATTGTTTCATTTTCTTCTTAGACTGCTTCCTGCTCGTGCAGTTTTGGATTTATTTATACTGGATTTTTGAACCATGTAACCTAGCTGTTTTTTTTTTTTTTTCAGGCTTATCCTTTCAGTGCTAGAGAGGAACTTCCTGCCATTTTTAACCAAAACTATTCTGCCTGAGGCATTTTCTTTTCGGACAAAATTATCGGCTAAAATTTTCAATCTTGAGGGCAAAAATAAATACCTTTGTTTTTCCCCAAAAGTAAAACTTTAGCTGTGGACATAATCTGGCTCATGAAATAACATTTGCTCAAATTTACGTTTCTGTAATGGTTATGCCAGACATATTTTCTGCAGTAACTCAAAGCGGGGAGCCACAGCCACAGCCCTATTTGGCCAGTCAATTTCCTTCTGTGCTCAGTGCACTGTTCAAGCACCAAACACAGGCAGTACCTGCGGGTTCGGAGTAGGTGGGAGCTGCAGCTTTACAGGCTTCCTGATGGCACATACTCCTTCAAACCACACGTCACTTCCTCCCTACTCTCCCACTTACTAGGTCAGATGAATGTTTGGTTATTTCCCTGGCATAACAGACGATAGGGTTTTTTAAAATTCTACTTATTCAATGTGTGTGGATATGCATATGCTACGGCATGCATGGAGGTCAGAGGATACCATGTGGGAGTTAGCTCTCTCCCTCCTTCATGGAGATCTGGAGGATCAGACTCTGGCTGCTTTTAGGCTTGGCAGCAGTCACCTTTCCCCACCAAGCCATCCTGCTGGCTTTTATTTGGGTGTTGAGCAGTGAACATTTCCTTGCGTTTAGACACAACCAGGAATGCCTTAGCTTTGGGAGGAAAGGACGCTAGACAAGAAACTAGAAACACTGAAAAGAAAAACAAACAAACAAAACCCAGTAATAATGAATTAGCAAAGGAGGCAATACAGCAAGCCAGGGGCTGGGGAGAGGGCTCAGTGGCTGAAATACCTGTATTGTAAGCGAAAGGATCTGAGTGTAGAGCCCCAGACCGCAACATAAGTACTGTGTGGGTGGTGGCTTGCCTGTAATTCCAGGTCTGGAAGGCAGGGGCAGGGGATGCCCACAGCAAGCTGGCCAGTATGACTAGCCTTATCGATATGCTCTGGGATTGACTGTAAAGCCTCACCTCAAAAATAATACAGCAGAGACACAGCGGAAGATTCTTGAGATAAACCTTGGGATTCCACAGTGCATACAATGTGCACACACATGTACAGTACAGCCCACACATGAGGATGCAGACACATATGCATACCTACCACACACACACACGAAAAGAGAAAATAAGGCAAGTTAAGACATCTAACAGATAACTTGACATTTATTGTGCAATTTTATCCCCAACAGAACATGTGGCATTCTAGAGGTATATGAGGTAAGAAAATCAATATTCCAATTAGAACACCCGAAATAATTAGCTCTAGTAACAAATGTCTCTTATAATTAAAAATATTGAATGTTTAAAAAACTCTTATAACATTTTAGGTTCCTAAAAGAAATGGCCTAACACTTAAAAAACAACTTACTCTTCTATATAAATTGTTCACAAAATTTTTTTGCTATTCTATATTATACTATGCATTTTAGCTTTATTAACATATCCCTAGTGTGTATGAATTCCACACAGTACAATCAAATAGAAATTATTCAGAGAAGCCACAAGACTCCAACAATAAAAATATTAGGATCAATGGATTTGTCACAGTTTCTCCACAAGTATTCATCATAGAAAATAGAATAAAGGCAACTGGCCCCAGTGTTAGCTGCAACACGTCATTCTGCAGAGGAGAGACATGAAGGCGAGGCTTAGCCTGGGCAGGGTCAGGCTGGACAGTGACCAAGTTCCCTGCCTCCCTCCGGCAGGGTTTGCTCCCAAGAGGCACAAGCCGGGCCCCTTGTGGCTTTGGCATGCTCTCAAAAGATGTTAAAGCTAAAACTACAGGGGCAGAATCAACAGGTCACTATACTCTTTCCACAACCTTCTCTATCGCCCGCACAGTGACGGTGTCAGCTAAACCTCCTGTTTCACCAAACTGTAAGTGTCACCAGGAGGCTGCAAAACTAGCCACACAAAGATGGGAACACTGGCCAATACCCAGTGCGGTCACCACGTGTTCCCCAAGAGGATCTAGTCTTAAAACTCCAAGTTTTCTTTTAAGCCCCTGCATCTTTGCACAGGGACCTAGAACTCAAGTAGAAGGGAACTAGACTTCGATGTATCCATTTCCTTGAGTTTCTGGTTCCTTCACAGGTTGTCAAACAGGCCACGACTCATGCCAGCCCCCTGAGGACTCCCGGAGGCCCGAGCTTCACACACCTGTTATCTAAGCACCTGCACACCTCCAAAGCAGATTCAGTGATATAAACGGCTTTCCCTCAACAGCATCAGAAAAAACAAAAACGTTCACTCTGAAGTGTTGGCAGACTTTGAGAACCATGCTTGACTGGGGCAGACAGAAGGGACCATTCTGCTTACTGAGCTCAAAGTGACCTCCAGTGAGCACCCTGGGCCGTGGCAGCTTAGGGCAGCTGTGAAGGATGCATTAACGTGCTTATCGAAGCAACTAGCACACAGTTGAATCGAGTTACACTCAGGTGGCTGTAGTTAACTATTGCCATGGGAGTGATCTCCGACAGGACCGAACTGTTTTGCAGCATGGCGAGGCACACGGGCTACCTGAACGGGTGCCACTGTTCAGAGTGACCCAAGTTTTCAAGTGGGTCTCGCTAGCAGATGTACTTTTACTGCAATTTCGGAAACTGTGATCCAATGAGGGCACAGACCTCACAGCCAGTTATGGAAGCTCAGAAGCCAAGTTTTTGGTGATTTACTGCCTTCAACAGTCAAGACTGACAAAGTCAGTCATTAAATGCGAGAATTCCAGTTCTCAGTATTTCCCAAGGTTCAATATACTATGGAGAGTACAAGTGGCCTCTAATGCGCAAATGCATCAGCTAAAGCTTTAAACTTTACTTTTAAAAAAGTTAAGTGGTGATGGGTACTATTTTTGTCCTCCACATTGCTGATGTCAATTTGTCCCTCTCCTGTAGAGACAGACAGATACACACACACACACACACACACACACACACACACACACACACACACACCACAGCTGATAATGCAAGTAGCTTTGTGAACAGCTAAATAACATTTTCCTCCAGTGTTTCAATGTTATTTTTATCCAGTACTTAAATGACTGAAAGAAGCCACCACCATGTTTACAAAAATACACCACACTGACACACACCGCTGTTTCAACACATTTGCATTAGAGTTGTGACTCAAGCATCCTTCTTGACGTGTTTGCCAAGCAGCTTTGGCAAGTGTCGCCACATTAAACACACACCAGCAAGACTCACACCATATGTGCAAAACCATTTTCTATCACATTTCTCCAAATCCGCATGTGAAAGCTGTCACAGATGAACACAGACCTGTACTGTGACACGGTATAGCACTGACTGAAGAAACTAGACATTTAAAATCTTTTCTAAGTCAACAAAAAATGACCCTTTAACCAAAACCGATAACCGGTCTATACAGAAACTAAGGAGGTAGTCAGGGGTGTCAGGGTTAGCCTAGAGTATATACTGAATAATATTCAACTCCCTGCACCGCAAAACAAAACAAAAACCAACAACAAAGAAAAACCCTAAAACAACAACAACAACAACAAAAACCAAAACACAGAACTCGTATGAGGGAATGAATGCCTGCATTCTGGACGTGGTGCGCATCTTCCCAGGAGCTCCATCTACTTCTGAGCTGCAGAAGAGAGGCGCAAGCCATTAAATGGCAGGGGTATGGAGAAATCACAGACCCGCAGATCCCTAAGTTTGAGCTATTGTTTAGATTTTGTGTAAACATCTACTATTTCAAGAATCATCACTGGATTGAAAATAATAAAATCCTATTGCTATCAGTGACTGTAACCTGATGCCACGGAGGGTAGCTGTGTCAAATACAATTACACGTCTCCTTGTCCTCCCGATGAAGGCCTCTCCTCTCAGTGTTGGTCACTGATGAAGGTCAGGAACGACACCCGAACCACCCACCGACCAAGGGATGACGCACCCTTGCACTCCTGTGCTCTGCGACCTTCTCAGGGAAGCCTTTTAACACATGGTGAAAGTCCCCCAAATGCTGTGACAGACGAGGAACAGGATTAAGGCCTGGCAGAAACGCTTTCAAGCAAAAAGAGCTCCAATTTGAAATGTTTCAGTTTTCTAGATACCACGACAGACTGAACACTGCACCCACAGAAGGGCTGGTGAGAAACGCGACCTTATCAAATGCTCGCAGAACAGCGCTCCTCTCTGCAGGTTCCTGGTCCCAGTCCCCTGATGGGTCATTCCAGGGTCATCCTCCTCGTGGCAAGATCCGTGCCTGGGGAGTTAATCACTGTGAGAAGCAGGCATTTTAATTTGGAAAAAGAAAAATACACCAGGACAATGTTCACTATTAACCACGGAGCTTGATAGCTGGGACACCAGACCTACCTAATCACTGACAAAAACATCACATTTAGTCACGCCAGCCTGGCAACCACATTTTTCTCACCAATGACACGGCACAGCTGCATCTGAGCTGTTTTTAACTCAAGTCTACTTCAAACCAAACCAACGCTAAATGACTCAGGGTTATTCTACAAGTTGACAGAGGATGAAGTTTCATGTTGGGGAGCAATGTGTCTCACTGCCATAATGATGTGGAAAATCAAACCAAGCTGACGGGCAGCAACATTCTCAGACCTCCAAACATAAAATCAAAGGCTTGTGGAGAAATGGGGGAAGCCTGATGAATGGTGAGCTCTGAATCCCTGCCAGAGATGGCACCTTTTGCCGCTCATTTAACACTTGGGTGACCACAAAGGAAACCACCATGACCTGAAGAGCAGCTTTACTACCGAGTAGTAGCAGCCTTAAATGGACACACACTAGAGCAAAGAGCCAGCAGAGCACTGAGTCAGGTCTAAGCAGCTGCCTGCTCGTTTCAGGCAGTGATCTAAGCTAAAGAAAACAGCAATCACACAGGGGCTGAGGACTGCAGGTCCTAGGCCCAGGGCACACAGGGAAACTGAAGATGCTGAGGAAGTCAGCGCTTGTGGTCCTTGGTTTCCTCATGTGCACAACAGCCAGTATCACTTCTGTTTCAGAACTGGTGACTTGTAGGTAACAGCTGACAGCACACATTCACTTGGAGAGAGAACAAGAGGCAGAGAGCAGGTGGCTCAGGAGGAAAAGTGGTGGCAAGCCTAGCACGGGCGCCTTTTCAAATGGCAGAAGCAAAGGCCAGTCTGGAGGTTCCGGGCCCTGCTCCACAGCTGTGGTATGTTAAAGGTTCAGAGAGTTGGTGCCCCAAATGCTCCTTCACCCTCAGTGAAGACCTGCAGGCTCCAGGACGATGCACGGAAGGTGTGTGCAGACTCCTCAAACTTACAGGGGAAAGATGCAACCTGCAAGTCTGCATTCCTTAAAACCAGCCGACAAACACGGCTGCTGTAGCAAGGACAACGCACCCAGCAGGAAGAGGAACTGAAGCCCAGCGTGAAGGGAAGATGGAAAGGCTGAGGTGATGACAAGCTCCCCGCAAGGTTTTATGGCATTGGACATTTCTGAGGACAGATTGCCAGACCTTTGATCACACATTAATACTCCTTCTCCTGGATGCAAAAGGCACTGCTCTCCCCTATTGTAAATGACAGCTCATTTACTCAATTTCTTTTACTTCTAAACTGCTCGCTGATTTGTTCAAACTCTGACGCTAAATACTGAATATAAAGGGTATGTGATTTTTGACAAAACTGGCCTCCCCCAAAGCCCCTTTCCTAAATGGATAGTCTGAATTTCTATCCCATTTTCAAAGCTCTTCACTGTGTTCATAGATGACATTCATGATCTTCAAAAAAGGCTGCCCATTTAGCTCTTGGTTCCACAAAGAACACAGTAATCTTGACTCGTCTGGTAAAGCGAGTCTCTCATGCCCAAAGTTGAATCCTTATCAGACACGATTATAGCACCTCTGTACCCTCTGCTGGGCATTGGCTCCCAGGGCACCACTACTCTCACGCGGATTCCACGGATTAGCCAGGCAAGCGGAACAATTGAGTGAGAGCTCAGACTGCGGAGGACTAGCGAGGAAAGGAGAGGCACAGCTGGATGAGGCGTGTTCATCCACGACGACGGGAAAGAGAAGTTTCACACATTCTAAACTGCCACTCAGTCCAGAAAGGACCTCCAATTTCAGAGACCTCACCACCAAGCCACCGCATAGTTGTCAGAATGGCCTTGAAGCTGCTTGTCTGTCTGCAATGCCAGACCCCTGATCAGCAGCAGATGCCATCAGTCACAGCCTGGGCTTGGTCTTACCCAACAGCTAGCTGGTGGGAATTCTCACTGAACCCACTACTAGCACTGTGTTGTCAAAGTATGACTTAAGGCTATGGAAGCTGTGCATCACGGAACTTAGGAAATGAGGCATTGGAAAACGGATCTGAATCTCTGGATGTTTCCTAAAGATACAAGGGAAATCTCCCGCTCGTAAGCCACAGAATCAGGCTGCCTTTCTGATCGGCACAGTGAGTTTCGTCTAGAAGATAACGGAAAAGTAGCTGAACTCAACTGAACCACCTACAGACATGGCCTCCATTCTCTGGCTTCTAATATATGAACGCTTACGGTGTCACCTATCCTGTGTCTTTGCTGAGAACTCTGAATTTAAGTCTTTGGAAAATCAAAAGACAAAACTTACTTGAATTAAGTAAGAAAATGCTTGTTGCGAGTCCCTTAAAACAAGTCTGTGTCTTTCCTTCCCCCACGTGTAGGAACACTAACTGAACCTTCCCAGGAGACCAGCTCTGCTCAGGAGGCCAGACTGACCTGAAGACTTGGGACAGGAGACACCCTCAATGTCTAGCTAGTAATGACTTATATCAACTGTACCTTTCCTTGGTGATATAATACACCCCAAATCTACTGCAGGTGCCAGAGATATCCCAGAAAACCCCTAAGTGGATTTCTATTTGGGAACTGTGGCAGTGGGGCAGGAGTCTGAGAATGTGTGAAGTATGACAGAAGGACATGCTTTGGACTATAGGGTGACAAGAAATGGACATTCACAACTGGAGCTCTTAACAAAACAAAACAAAACAAAACACAAAAACACCACTGGGAGGGTGAAGATTCTGTCTGCTAGTCCCCAGATCCGTCCTGTGAACTCTTGTTGAAGACCTCATCCTGGGACGCCTGGTGATCCATCCCTTCGTAAAACGAGCCGCCGTTGTGCAGAAAAGTTCCCACTGCCCGGCCCTGTCGGGCGTGACCCACAGCATCGCTGAACACTTTGTTTATCTGCTCCTCTGAGGGCATCCACCAGTCGGGGTTGGAGGTACAGTGCATCCTAATGAATTCTGCGGGAAAACAAACAACAGTAAAGAGAGCGGAAACAGCTGGTCTTTCGGTGGATGACGACACAGGCTGCACCTCTCCCAGGAGCACTATCAGGAAGGTTACATGGAGGACCAGTGCGATGCCATGACAGTGCCATTCACTCCAACCCACCTACCCCACACCAGTGCTCCCACGGCAAGAGCAGAGGCCACCCGAACCCTCTAGGGAATATATGCTGTTGAAAACAAAGGTAAATGTCTTCCTTAACTGCTCTCTGCCCAGCTTTCTATATAGATCCTGGGGATGAATCAGATCCTCAAGCTATTCAGCAAGCGTTTTACCTACTGAGAATCATTTTCCCAGAAGGGACACAGCTGGATCAGTTTTTATTACTTTGGCTCCACAAATAAGAAGCCCAAGCCCAACACTGCCTCTTGAGCAATTCTACCACCTTTGATGTTGTTGGGAATAAAAGGAATTATGATCAATTAGTTAAATAAGTTAGATTTTAGAAACTTCCACCAGTTGGAAAGTATGTGGAATTTTTGGATTGATCCACAGGATTGCTTTACAGCACTGATACTGGTTAATGATTGGCAGCGGCTTCCCCAAGCATGGGGGGCACTTGCATCAGAATCATCTAGGATGGTTGAGAGCCAAGCATGCACCAACCCTTCAATTCGTGGTGAACAAGAATCTGTGGGGTGAGCTAAAGACCTCTAGCTGCTACCAAACAGGACATGTGTACTTTGGCAGCAGGGGTTACAGAGTACCAATGTCTAAGAGAAGGCTGCATCCTTGGGTGAGCACATAGACAAGTCTCTCAATCACCAAAGCCTTATTAGTGGCACCTAGGTATCTCTGTCTGTCTGTCTAACTGAATGTCTGCATATCTATCTATCATCTAATAAACTTTGACTTTCTCACCAGACAGGAAAAATTTGGATTCCCATCCATACTAAATCAACATGTCTTTCTAGTCAATAAACTTAGTACTGAACTATGAAGGGTCTTCTGGTGTGCTTTTCGCTTTGTGTTCCAGGACAGACAATGCTCTGGTGGCCCTATCATGTTTCTACTTGTCTGTGCTGGAACCTGCTCCATCAACTCCTAGCTCCCCAACCTCTGCCTGATTACAACTGTGAAGAGCAAAGCAATCACCTAAAATACTGACAAAACTGTGTCACCTAAGCAGAATTTTTTTAACATAGAAGCTCTTTCTTTCTTTTAACAAAACAAAACAAAAGTTGAAAAGGTTTTACGGGTAAAGTCTACTTCTGGTATGCTTTGCATCTAAAGAAGCAAGTCAGATGAGGCCCACGGAAGCAAGATACCCTTTTTACAAATTCTCACCCTGCAGAGATCTCCCTACGCTCCAGTTTTGCTGAATGGGGCCTTCTCTGGCAGCAAAGAAAATCTGAACTGAAAGCATGAAACATGAGGTGCTATGCGATGCCTTTGTATCAGTGAAAACGAGGCAGGAGCAAAGAGTCATTCACAGAGCTGTTCAAATACCAAGTAGATGGGCCACATGAAGCTTAGAAGGTCTTGGTGCAAGGATTGAAAAAAATAAAAAATAAAAATACAGTAACGGCTGAACACTTGTGTGGGGAGCCACAGCCAATGCAGTGAAATGGGATCACGGATGGCGGACACTGAGGGGAAGGATGCAGTACCTCGGAGGCACGTGACTTTAACTGGATCCAGAGGGCGTCTTTCGGGACCTGTCTCTCCTGACTGAACTGACCTTTTCCTTTTCCCAAGGCCGCATGAGTACTTAAGCTCATCGGTTGTGAAAACAAATCTGATGAGATATCGGAGGAGCCGCCGCCCGTCTTTCTTGGAAGAATTTACAGCCTCGTCCCACTGTTTGCTCGTTATGTAGACAGGATAGTTGTTCAACAGCTGCTTGCTTCCCTGGAAAAGGAAAATATTTTCTCATTACCTACTGAGCCAGCCAGCCAGAAGCCAAATGATCTCCATTTCAAAGGCAAACATGCTTTTAAACCAAGTGGCTACGCTGACAATGAACCGGGCATTGAAGAGCACAAGTAATTGCTCACACTCAGAACGGGCACTTTTCAAATTACATTTGCATTTTCTATAACAAGAGCCAATGAGGTATAATGAACACCTTTGAAAGAGGAGCTATTTATGACTCGCATTTTAACAGGTAGGTTAAAATGTGTCAAGATCCAATGACAGGGAACACTCTTTAAATATAACCCGTAACTTTCCCTTTCAATCTATTAAATATGCAAAAACGACTTTGAAGAGTGGGATCAAACAGGTCCCTTCATCCTCCGGCTGCCAGTTAGGTTCTTGAGAAATGCTGCCGACAGTCTATTTTAATAGGCATTACTTGTGTTTAAGGACCTAACACATGACTGTCATTGTGTAACAGTGAAAACATGAAAAGAATGGGTTTAAAAGGAGGGACCAGAAAAAAAAGTAATGCAAAACAGAGCTTTTCTCAAATTGTAGCTTCTGCAAATACCAATGTGTCAACTCAAAAATCTTCTTGCTTTTCACTTCATAATTTATGTCTGCTGTAAAATTCCCAAGCTAAATAGCTGCAGTGGGACTAATTACGGGGACTTCTGTAACATTTACAAGCCATGTTTAGTCAATTGCACCCACGTAACCATTACTTTAGTTCTGGCTGTCCATAAAATTCTACAGTCCAGGAAAAATTAATTAACCCATGATCTTAGTTTTAATGTACTTCTTCCCCAGTAATTAAGGTGTACAAAATTAAAAAAGGGGAAACTCATTCAGTTTTACAACTCTGAAAATTTACTACAGGTTATAAATTTGGCACTGTTTGGGTCTGCCAGGGTTTGATTTCAAACCCGCTTGCTTAGTGAAGTGTGGAGAAGGTATGGTATGAAAGCCAGCGGGACTGTGAGGACCGCATTGGACTAGGACACAGCACTCAACAGTGCACACAGAAGCTCCTCTCTTCAGCACTGTCCTGAAGGGGACGCTGGGACTGGGTTTCCTTTAAGGAAGGCAGTTGTGGTTATGATCTGAATTTACAGACAGGTTAGCTTTAAAATGACCTGGGTTCTATGTCCTATTAACTTGAGAAAGCTACCTGAACTTGTTGGAGTGGTGTAGGTGGTCAACAGGTGGCAGCATACAGAGCCTTGGCTGGGACCTTGTGCATGCGTGTGATAAGAAATCAGGAGTCCAGGGTCCACAGGTTCTTTCTGCTGCCCTTAAGTAGGAGGTGGTCAGAGTACAGTCTGGGGCAGGGCATGGAGGAAGGAATGAGGAGCCAGGCCAGCGATCTGCTTAGCCAGGCTTTACAACACAGATTCCTACTGAGTGAAAGGGTGCTGAGCTTCATGGCTGATGCAGGAGGGAAAATGCTTTCTCATGGACAGTGCTTAGTGGATCTCCACAGAATGACCTTTCAACCCAGGCAGTGGTGGAACTTGAGGTGGGTAGACTCCAAACTGGCTCAGACCACTCCTTCTACAGCCTTTTTACAGAAAAAAGGCTTTAATAACTGCCGCACTCTTTACTGACCAACTAATGAGCAGTCTCAGGCATTGCCCCAGGTAGTACAATTATAGTGGGGGTAGGGACAGGGAGGGGCCTGGCACTGGAGAGATGGCTCAAATGTTAAGAATGCTGATCGCTCTTCCAGAGGGCTGGGTTCAATTCGCACGGTAGCTCAGAACCATTTGTAATTCCAGTTCCAGGGCCTGAGGAAACCACGTAAACACACGGTCCACATACATACGTGAAAGCAAAACACCCCCCTTAAGGTCAGTTCAGTTCCTGTGAACACATTCATCAATCTTAGAAGAAAACTGCACAGCTACTTCTTGAATTGTTTATTTTCTCAAGACTACGACATCATCACCATCCTATAGACCTGTTTCTCTGGGGTTGGAGTGCTTACCTAAGGAAAAGCTATGGCTGGTTCACTGAGATTGGAGCCTTTTCCAAAGGGCCAAAACTCTTAAGTGGGGTGGAATGGGGAAAGGCTGAATTTTCTGTTCATCCCTTAATACTGAGTTGTGCCCCTAAACTGTGTCTATTTTATGATGAGGGTGTCTGTGACTAGGGAGCTGGCACAGGTGTTTTTCAAATCTTTGAGAAAATCTTAGAAGGATCCTATGCAATTCCAGACCACAACAGATCAACATAAAACATGGGTCTCATAAAATGCAGAACTTCCATTTGGAGGTAATTTTCATTAAGAAACAGAATAAAGAGAATCAGTAATTTATAGCCCCAAACATAACTCAGGATGCCCTGTGGGTTATGGATGAGAGTTATAATCCTGCTTTAGCATAGTTAAAAGGAATAAAATGTGATAAATAATAAAAATGAGAAAATCCTCAGGTGCCTGAAATGACAATAAAAATAGTATAGTAATAATGATGATGATGACAGGCAATGAAGTTTAAACAGCCCTATCCAAGGGAACACAGGCAATCCTCCCTCTGTTCTTACTCATTTGTGTGTGGGGGTATGAGTGCACTCTTATGCCTAGACACATGAAGCAGGGTTCAATGCTGGGGTTCCCGAGTGCTGGGATTAAATCCTTACAGATGTGCACCACCTCGCTCGACCTTTCCACCTCTATTTTTGAGACAGCGTCTCTCACTGAACCTGGAGCTAAGACTGACAAGGCTGACAGGTTAGCAAGCCTGTCCCACCTCTGCTACGTGGCTGGTTAGAGCCATATGCCACAAAGCACACCTGGCCTCCTAGGTGGGTGCTGGGGCACCCCACTTTGCACTTTCTCAGCGAAACCATCCTCCTCATCCCCCCCCCCCCTTCAATCTCGGAAGGCAGATTATGCACTTCGGTTAGCCACAGGCAGGGAGGGGCCATCAGAGACACTTCCTAGAGAAAGTACGTTTCACGTGTGTTTCAGACAAACACGGCCTTCAATTACAAATTTTAATATAGGCTTGATCTTGAATTTAGAAAGAAAACTTTGTTGTGTGCAAAGGCAGAAGTAAAAGGCGCCAAGAGTAACCAGAAAGGAGAAAATCAACATGGAATGTTGGGAACAAGAAGTAACCCAGTGCCGGGCGAAGCTTCCGCCTGGTGCGAGGACAGGTTGGGCACTGGAGCAGTCTGCGCAGGGTCAAGTGGGTGTGGACATCCACGGACAGCCCGAGCAGTGAACAGTGATGCTGGGGACCTTTCAGCCTTCAGAAAAGAGGGAGGCGAGGACGTGGAGGAGGAAGGCACCATAAACTGAGACAGTAGAGAACAAGATGGAAGGCAAGAACCCAGGAACAGTAGATGAAAATGTCATGAGCTCAAAGGGCAGGGGCCAGAAGACAGCGCTGACACAAAGACCGTGAGGGATCAGGCTTGGAAAGGGCTCCCGGACCAGACACCCAGGAAAGGCAAGGAGGTGGGGGTGGTGAGGTGCGGGGTTTCCTGCAGATCACTAGAAAATGGTGAGGGTAGGGAGCAGGGTGGGAAGGTAATGAAAACAGTGGGGATCATACAAACAGTTCTTAGGTGTGTTTAATCATTTAAAAATGAGTCATCATTTGGAAAGCATGATCTGAGATTCTAGGGTTCTCAGAATCCCAGAGGCACGAGGGTGCTAATGGGGATGAGGAGAGTTTACAAGCTGTGTGGCGGCGTGGCATGGGAAGGCTGCAGAGGGTGGAGGAAGGAAGCCCAGGAATTGAGGAAGAAAGGGGGACTCAAAAAAAGTCTAAAAATGCGACAGCAGCAACGTATCAAGTCTGAGCTTTCAAACTTGTAAAACTGTAGTGTGTTCAAACACCCCTAGTGTCAGGAGCCTACTGTCCTATATAATGGGAGACTGGTTGTTTCTACTGTGGCTCCGAGAAAGAAAATAACTTGTGTGCACAGTCTGGGACAGAATGTTGAAACCCCAGGGAATGAACGCCAGATGCCCCAGAGCAGGCCCAAGGAGAGCAGGGGGCTCTACCCGAAGGCATGATGGATGTTATCTCCACTTCCCTCTTCTCTGCTCCAAAGGAATGGGACTCACCTTTGCAATTGAAAGGCTGTTTCCCCTTCCTTTTGAGGTGCGGATGAACCTTTGTAAATTAAATCCACACACTGTCTTTCTCCACAGAATATGTGCCCACAGTAACAGACCCACAAACTCCCCCAAGTCAGCAATGTGCTTGGCCAGCCAATCGCCAATCGGCTCCACAGAGACTGGAAGCTGGAAGCAGGTTCACCTGAGGGAATCCCATCTGCAAGCCCCTCTTCCCAGAGGCGACGCCTACCTCGGTGGGCTGGTCCGCGGGCTGCGGCAGGAGCTGGTTGTGGTGCAGCAGCACTGTCTTTAGGTAATCTAGGACCGTCTGGCAGGGCACTGTGGGGAGGAACAGCGAGGGCACATGTTAGCTAGTTCTCAATATGGGGTCGAACACCAGGAGAAACCATTTATACCCCCCACGAAAGGAAAAAATCAGTTTTCTCCAACAGAGTGAGTGTGTGTGTGTGTGTGTGTGGGGGGGTATATCAACAACACTCCAGGGCAGCCCCATGGCCAGGAGCAGGGACCAACACAAAATGAATTCCATGTTTTTTAAAATGGATTTTCCGTTTCATTTTGTTTTTGTCTTACTGGTCTTTTGCTTGTTTGTGCTGATAATTATTTACTCACTTTTTGGGGAAAAAGAATGAGAACACAAAGTTGGGGAGGTTCTGGGAGGAGTTGGGGGAGGAGAAATGATCAACACATAGAGCACGGAAAAAATTTTATTAATAAAATTAATTATTAGGGGAAAATGTCAAGTACTCCTACTGTTCAACCCACTTTGTCACGCTGTGCTGAGAGCCCGCCATGGTGTCACACACCTTTAATCCAAATTCTGGGGACAGACACACAAGGAGGTGAGGTGAAGGTTAGCCTGGGCTATCTATATACTGGGTCTGTCTCTCTTTTTTAAAAGGCAGCAAAGTTGAGACAGGAATGGAAATGTCCTGTGACATGCATACAGTTCAACCCTTGATTAGCATGAGAATTGTAGTAAAATATGTAATTCTCACTAAGTGGGATTTTAAATGAACATCCTTTTACCCATATTTTTGCTTTGTGATTAAGGAATTACAAATTTAAGCACAAAATACTTACAAAGCAATTCATAAAACAGAAAATTTACTCTAACTTTAATAATGTTAGAGATATGTACATTGAAAGAATACGAAAGAATTAAGTGTTAGTAACAGCGATTTATTTCAGCTGTGGGATTATGCTAGTTATCCTTGTTGATTACTTTGTCCTTCTCATTGAAAGTGGTACAGGGTGAGTATCCTTTACCTCAAATTAAAGCTGTCCCCAAATCTGAAACTTTCTAGAGCCAACATGATGTCACAAGTAGAAAATACCACACCTGATTTCATGATAGTTGTTACAACAGACACACTAAATTTTTCATAAAAGTAAACCTAATTGAATTATAATATGTATATAATGTATGTATGAAACATGAATATATGGCATGCTTAAACTTAGGCTTTACCCCCAAGATCTTGTTATATAGGTGTAAATATCCTCAAATATGAAGGGGAAAAATGGCACAGTGGTTCTGGTCCCAAGAATTTAGGTGAGAGAGACACTTGAGGTGTGTTTTAAAATCTTTCTATAGTGGGAATAACTTAACACCAACTGCTGTCTAAAAACCACCAAAGTAGCTATTGTCCCTTGGCTCTCTGACATGCAGTGTTGGTCATAAACCCAAAGCTGGGTGGGAAGTTCACTCTCTCTTTGCTCCCCAGGCAACCTGTAGACTATGTTGGGAGAAGAGGGCATTGAATGCACATGAACCAGTGTGGGAGCACTATGGTACATGGGTCCTGAGTACCGACACTGGAGACACAGCTAAAGGCCAGGGAGACTAGGGGACATACTCAGTTAACCAACTCTCTAAAATGTTAGTGGGGCTGGAGAGGTGGCTCAGATTAAGAGCACTTGCTGCTCTTGCAGAGGACCCAGGTTTGGTTCTAGCACCCACACTGGGGCATCTCACAACTGTTGTTAACTCTGGCTCCAGGGGACCCAATGTCCTCTTCTGGCCTCTACAGGCACATGAATGCACATAGTACATATACAGAGTGCCCCCACACACACCATTTTTAAGTTTAAAATAGTTGAAATCACCTGTAGATTTCCTGGACTCTGGATGTCCCCTCCTCCTACCTTCCAGGTGTTCCCTAGACATCTTCCCTGAAACAGAGGCCTCCAGATGTCTTGGCTAGTACCTTTCTGAACACTTGCCTAGACTTACACACAGAAACTGCAGAAACAAGTGAAATGTTTTCTGTGGGAAACCAAACTCAAATCAAAACCGTAAAACAAAACAACCCCTCTAAACCAAACCAAGCCACTCAAGCCCTTTATCAGTCAATCTCGACAACAGAGGCTGGTGAGCTGAAGCAGGCCTGAATTAAAGCAGCCTGCCCCACAGCCACACCCTCAGGCCAGTCCTGGAACAAAGCAGGCCACAGTCAGGAAACTATGCAAAGCCACTTTCAGTCTGATAGTGTTCAGCTCACAGGAACAGCGGAATTCCCACGCGAGGACAGAGCACGTGCAGATGGGAACCAGTGTGCTCTGGAAGGTTCTGTGCATTCAGGGCTGCCTTGGGTTCCTACAGCCTCTAAAAAGTGGAGAGAGAGGTAGGGGCTCATAGTTACCAAAATATCAACAGGGTCCTAAGGAGCCAATTACTCCCCCAGAGGCTGTAAACGGAATTGCATCCTTGGGCCAATTAAGAATTTAAGCAAACCACTCTGATTATAGTGGAGAAACTGTGGCCCACTGGGCAGGTTTCCTTTGTTCCCTTGTGCAGTCGGCTGCTTCAATGAGAAAATAAACGAGGACTAGAAACACAGAAGCTTCTACTGAAAGGAGAGACTGTGTAGCAGTGCACATCTAAATGCCAGCACTTGGGAAATGAGGAGACCTTTTCAAGTTCACAAGCGTACAAGGCCAAGCTGAGCTGCACAGCAGCATCCTGTCTCATAAAACCAGAGGGAAAAAGGTGCTTACAAAAGAGGCCAAGATGTACCTAGTGCCCATTCCAACACCGGCGTTTCTAGTGTTCCTCCCTCTAAGGAACAACATGGGATTACAACGCTCGTCACATAATCCAAAAACGTGGACATGGGATGGTTTAACAGGAAAGACACCCCTGCCCCACCCCTAATTTCTAAGGCTGCTTCATTTACATGGGGGAAAGAGCCAAATACCCACTCAGGGTCCTTACCACAGTGGAAGACCAAAGCAGACTACACTTCTACAGTTAACTGTTGGGTGTGTTCAAATGTGCCGACGAGATCGCAAGCAAGCTACGCTACCTCTGCGCTCCTGTGCTCACGCCTGTGAAACTTCAGTGATTACCTACTACGCAGTCCTAGGAGGACCGACTGAATCACCGCGAGGGAAGCAGATGCAAAGCCTGCTGGGAGCCGCCAGTGTTTTAGGAGCAGCAGTCCGGTGACCTCCTCAGTGGCCTCACGACCCAGCTGCTACCTCAGTGCCCATGCTGGGTAAGCCACTCCCACGCGGGCCTTTTCCAAAGAAACTGTCGCAGTTTTGGTTTTCCCATATTAAGGCTGAGTGGGTCTCCAGCTAATAATTTTAGTATACCAGTATTATAGCCATGTAGCCCAGGTAGGCCTGGGGCTCGCCATTCCTCTTGCTTTAGCTTCCTGAATGACTGGTTTACAGCCCCGTGCTACCACACCCAGACCTTTCCTCAAGCACTATTTAATCTATTTTGTTAGTCAAAGACTTCAAACTTCTCAAAATATTACTCAATAGTTTTATAGGAAAGTTGAATTCTTTTGTTACTGACAATCCCAGCAATCTGTTAAATAATCTTCAGTAGCCTAACTGTATCTGTTTCAGTAACATGTAATAAGCTCCCAAAGAGAAATACCCCAAACCAAATGATCAGCATCAGACTCCTCCAGTCGCCAGGTTGGACTTCTGATAAAGACAAGGCCCTGTTTCAACAGAAACCGCGACTTCAAGACGACAGGCTTTGTCCCTGCCCTAGAGTGTCCTGTTCACCTTATCAGGACATCAGGAGAGTACCTAGGGTAAACACAGGCTTGAGAACAACTTGAGCAGAGGTATGCACTGTGTCTGTGCCTGTTAGGAGGTTAGGAAGGCTCTCTCACGGGAGTGTCTTGCTTCAACTGGGTACTGAAGAATGAGTAGAAGCTTCTCAAGAGGGCAGCATATTTTGGGGGTAGGCAGAACAGGGGTCAGATAAAGTGTCTGGTTGCCCAAAAGTCACAACTGTTTAGTGGGGTTGGACACTTGGTGTACTGTGGGCACTGAGGGTTGAAAAGACTCCAAAGCTGTTGAGGAAGGAAGGAAGCCAAGCACAGTGGTGCCTGGCCTGTAATCTCAATTCTGTGAGGAGCAGGCAGGAGGGCCAGGAATTCAACGTCATTACCTTCAGCTACACAGGTAGTCACCGAACCCTATGCCCCTCAAACAGGACCCCAGAAGTGAAGACTGACTGTAAGTTGTGGACACAAACCTCAGGCTCGCTGGCCTTTCTGAAATCAGACACTGCTTACCCTCTGGCAAACACTTCCGGTCTCTGCACTGCGTGGCACACAAACATTAAACTCTTCTTTCTTTTTGGTTAAGGTGGGAATTCGCTATACATCCCACAAGAGTCTTGGTCTCTCCTGCCTCAGCCTTTTTGACATCTGGATTACAGGCATGCTCTACCAACATCTACAAACGAGTTTTCTTTCTTCTTCTAGGATTTAATGTATCTGTCTGAGTGTTCTGCCTTCTTTTTTTTTTTGTTTTTTGTTTTTTTCCGAGACAGGGTTTCTCTGCAGCTATTTTAGAGCCTGTCCTGGAACTAGCTCTTGTAGACCAGGCTGGCCTCGAACTCACAGAGATCCGCCTGCCTCTGCCTCCCGAGTGCTGGGATTAAAGGCGTGCGCCACCATCGCCCGGCTGTGTTCTGCCTTCTTGTGTGTATGTACACCATGGGCATGCCTGGTGCCTACGTAGGTTAGACAAGGATACTGGATGCCCTGGAAGTTGAGTTATGGATGTTTGTGGGCCACCATGTGGGTTCTGGGAACTGAATCTGGGTCCTCTGGAAGGGAAGTAAGTGCTCTCAACTGCCGAGGCATCTCTCCAGCCTCAGGAACAATTTTTCTTAGAGTTGATACTAAGTGTTCAAGGGGAGGCTTACTGAATTTAACACTTCATATTCCTATATTGTTAGCTGTGCTTTAGAGAAGGGGAGCCCGAGGCTCAGAACGGGAAAACGACCGTCAAGAGTCACAGCTAGCAAGCAGCAGGAGTCTACAGCTGCAGCCACTCTCAGAAGCTAAGTATGCACTCCTAACTGGTAGTGCTGTTAAGGATACAGGGAACCGGTGGGGTTAGCTCTGTATCTGCAGCTCAGGGATTCCTGACTCCCTCTTGGATTCTGTATTCACAAGTTTGTGTGCTTGCTAAGGTATGCGTGGACCTCCCTCCCCAAACGGAAACTTCTGCAAGCCATTTGCAGACTTGCGCAAAGTTTGGAATTTGAGTCGTCTGACAAATGTCCCAGCCACAACCGCCTTGCTTCAGTTCTTATGCTGGAAACAAGTGTCTCTGTCACGATTTATTTAGGGATGTTCCTTATATTTCTGTTTGGGAATTCGTTTTTAAAATGGCCTTCCGCTGTAGTGCTGAAGTGCCGACACCCAGAGCATGACAGAAACAAGCTACGTTACTAGCTGAAGGCAGTGTGCGGGAGGCTCTCAGAGGCCTACGCTCTGGGTTTCTGCCAGAAGTAAAGCCACCATTGTGCTCACTAACCCACTGGCTAATTCAGGATCACGTGGCGGTCACACAGTCCAGCTACCCTGACAGTGAGGACTCTGCAGGCTGGACACCAAGTCAGAAAGCTTGGACAACGTAAATCTTCACCCACAGCTGCTCTCCCATCTGTGCCCCAACTTCCTTGTCTGTAAGATGAAAAGGATGGCTGATGGGCCCCACAGTTAGAATAAACCAAAACGATAGAACTTCCGCCGGGTGCAATGGTCTGTGCCTATAGACCTAGCCATCGGCAAGGGAAGGCAGAAAGATCAGAAATGTCAGGGCTATATATACTAAGACCTTGTCTCAAAAAGATGAAAGTAGGTTTTACTTTTTCTCACATAAAGACAGGATCTCACTATGAAGCCTGGGCTGGCCTGGATCTCTCTATGTAGATCAGGCTGGCCTTGAACTAAAAGAGGTCCATCTGTCTCTGCTTCTCCAGGGTTGGAATTAAAGGTGTGTTCCATCATGCCTGGCAGAAGTAGAGATGTTTATAAATATACTAGCAATATTAATACTGGGAAAAACTAAATTTTCTTTTGAATTTTTTTCAGAGATTTATTTACTTTATTTTGTGCACGTGTATGCACCCGGGAGAACAAGGGCAAGCGCGCTGCAATGTACCGGCCGCTGCAACTCGGGAGGGGGTTGGGCCCCGGGAAACGGAGTTACAGACAGTTGTGAGCTACCCCAACTTGGGTGCTGGGAACTGAACCTGGGTCCTCTGCAAGAACTTCTGAGCCATCTCTCCAGCCCCAGAAACTGAATTTTCACATGCAAAAGAAATTAAGACTGAAAACGTATTATCATAAATAAAAATCAACCACTAACTCATATAAGACCATAAATATTAAAAACTACAGAGGAGACCTAAAAATAAGAGCAGAAACTGTAAAATTCCTACCAGAGAGCTCAGCCAGTAAAACGTTTTCCTTGCAGACACGAGGACCTGGCTCCAGCTCTGGCACCCACGTAAAAGGCTAGATGTGGTGTCCTAAGAAGGATCCCTGGGCTGGTGCACTGGCCAGCCTTGCCTAAATATGAACTCCAGGCCAGTGAGAGGCCCTCCCTCCCACTCTCCCTTCTCCGCCCCACCCCTTCCACACAATACAGGCAAGAGCCAGGCACAGCAGTACACATACACATATTATCTCAGGAATTGGGGGGTTGAGGATCAGAAGAGAGACTGTTTCAAAGAGGTTGGGCAGGTGGGGACACAATACATATTTCTCCAAAAACTTAAAAATATCCAAAAAGCAGTCAATGACAGGTGCTCAGAGTTCATTAACAAGGAAAGCAAAACTCGAACCCACCGTCAGGCCATCTCAGAGCCCTTGGAACGGGCATCATAAAGCCAAAAAGATACCAACTGTGTCTGACAGGGTGGAGAAAGGCAATCCTAGTTTACTGTTGGTGAGGATGACTACTGTCCTCATGATACCGATAAAATCATCACCCGTGAAGACATGTACACTCTGTGTTCACTGAGACACGGGAATGACATGACTACGTTAACAGAAAAAGAGGCCAAGGAAAGTGGAGTATTATTCATGTCTGATACAGTCTGCTCTTAATTTTTATTTTGTATGTGTCTGCCTTCATTGTGTGTACCACATGTGTTCCTGGTGCCCATGAAGGCCAGAACAGGGAGTCCAATCCCCTGGAACAGCAGTTACATTTGCTTGTGAGCTGCCATGTGGGCGCTGGGAACCACACCCGGGTCTTCTGCAAGAGCAGTGAGTGCTCTTCATGACGGAGTTATCTCTCCAGTCTGTCTGATCTAGCCTTTGTGTGGAGTCTTAAAAAATCAAATATGCAGAGAACAAAAATAGAAAACCAGGCACGGTGGCGCATACCTTTCAATCCCAGCACACCTGAGTCAGAAGCAGGCAAATCTGAATTCAAAGCCAACCTGGTCTACAGAGCAAGTGGCCAGCCAGGGATATACAAGGAGAATCGTGTCAGTAAATACATTAATTTAAAGCACCACATTCAACTGGGCGGAGGAGCAAACAACCTTGTAACCACCCTTAGTACTTCAGGGGCAGCAGGAAGAAGTTCAAAGCTATCAGTGGCTACACAGTGAACTGGTAAAAACCAGGAGACCCTATCTAAAAAGCACACACACACACACACACACACACACACACACGCACGCACACACACACACACCCCAACAACAAACAAAAAACACACAAAAAAAGCCAACAAACAAATCCCCCACAGGCTTTCTTATTTTGTTTTGTTTTGTTTTGTTTTTTTTTCGAGACAGGGTTTCCCTGTAGTTTCTAGAGCCTGTCCTGGAGCTAGCTCTTATAGACCAGGCTGGCCTCGAACTCAGAGATCCGCCTGCCTCTGCCTCCCGAGTGCTGGGATTAAAGGCGTGCGCCACCACCGCCCGGCTCTTATTTTAATATCTATAGACTTTTTATAATAATTCCCATGAGTATTCTCAACTACTGTGACTGGGAGCTCACTAGACGATACCCCACCTGACCCCGGCCTTTGAGAAACTCCACCCACTACTGCTTTCTAATTACCTTCCAAGAACTATACTCCTGGTCCAAGTGGATTTATTCATTTTTTTTCAGCTGCTTCTTTTTAGCCTGTTTTTATCTCTTACTAAAAAACTGAAAAAGAAATGTGACAAACTTCCAAATTTCTAGTAGAATGATACAATACAAAAGGAAAAGTGCCAATGTCACTTCCTTGAGGTAAACTGTTGACCTCCAGAGGAGCTCAGAGTAAGACTGCCTCTCAGCTTGAGGCTGGCAGACACTTCACCAGCAACACACAGCACTAGAATCCCCCCTCCCCCGCCCCCAACTTCCTTTAGGTTAGCCCTAACACCTTCCTCTTGTGA
This sequence comes from Arvicola amphibius, assembly GCF_903992535.2. NCBI lineage: Eukaryota > Metazoa > Chordata > Mammalia > Rodentia > Cricetidae > Arvicola > Arvicola amphibius. The sequence goes on along the minus strand of NC_052047.1, from coordinate 35,136,099 downwards.
CCACCCAAGTGAAGCATTTTCCTTGTGGCCTGACAGGCTAGCCCCCTTTAGTTCACACATGCTTCAGGCTTTCCTTCAGGGGAGAAAATGAAGCAGGACCTCCATTCATGTTCCCGGCAGTACCTTCAGGAGAACCTGAAGACACTTGGGTTCCCATTGGGTGGTCTGCAGCACTTAATCAATTGATCTCAATCTTCCTAAAATTCTCTCTCCTGACTTCTGGATGCTGCCTTCTCCTTTGTATCTGTCTGTCTTGGATGTTCGGCTGCCACAAACTATCAACTAGGGTAGATGCTACAAGACAGCCCCAGGTCTTCTTATGGGAATGCCCGGTCTCTAGGACAGTGGGGTGCTCTGGACCCGTTAGAGAGCAGGGACAAATACAGTTACAGCCTATCCCTTACTGTGGGTGTCTAGGGGCAATTTTTCCTAAAACTTCAGTCACTAAGAGTCAAGAATGGATGCCTGAATGATCCTCCAACTTGTTCACCCAAAGAAGGCTCGGAGAAAGTAAGAGGATCGTGCCTCCCTGTCTTTTGGTCAAATGTCCATCTTCAGGTGACACCTTCAATCTCTTTCCCTTGACAGTGACCATATTTCACAGGTAATCACTAATTAGCTTGGGTGTTTTCCATTTTACACTGTTTTCATCTGTGCATATTTCATCTCTTGAGTCTTCATGTGTATTGTTGGGTTTCCAGACATAATGAAGACGGGGTCTCATGTAGACCATGATAGCCTCAAACTTGCTGTGTAGTTGAAGATGGCCCTGAACACCTGATCCTCCTGCTTCTGCTGCAGTGCTGGTGCTGATGTGCGCCGCCATGCCCAGCCCTCCAGACGTGTTTAATGTAATCACAGTCCTATGTGAAATGGCTGTCGGTTCAAGGTTCACGGAAAATTCCGCAACAAGCCCGGGGTATCCACAGTAACTCTACTATCATTAGACTACTTCATTAGACTACTTCAGTCAGTATCATTCAAGATCTGATCAAGAGTGCTCAAGAGAGTACAGCATTTTCACCTTTCCGGAAAGTTCAATGACCAGATCAGGCCACCCGTGAGTTATCCCCGACACCAGCACCTGGCCTGGCTGTACCCCAAATATATGATATGTCAAGAACACTTCCACATATTTAGGACTCGGAATTAGTAATATTCTGGCCATTTGTGCCACCTCTTCCTACACTCTGGAATGTGTTACACAGGAAGATGCCAAGGAGCACCGCTAAGAGTGGCTAAACCAGCTACGGTTCTGAGTGGCTGATGTCAATCTCTGCCTAACTCTCTCCCTGCCCTGAGGAGGAAGGTGAGTAAGATATGCGGGAGGTGCACTAACACTGAATGGGCCACACCTGCAGGGCTGGCAGAAAGTAAGCTCTCCCTGACTGGGCAGACAAGAAACAGTGTGGTCTGACCAGCTTTTAGGTTCTCCTAGGGTGTCCCAAAGGCCTGGCAGCCTGGCTGAAGCACATCATGCAGATTTACTTCTCTCGTCTGTCCTTTAGAGACACACACCGAGTCAGGTTCTATGACGTTCTGAGCCCAACCTCTGAATGAAACATGGGAAGGGATTTTTAATTTGGCAACTCTATGCATGTGATTATGTGTTTGTTTTTGAGACAGGTTTCGTGTAGCTCATGCTCGTCTCAAATTCCTGTAGCCAAGGATGACCCTGAACTCCTGATTCTCCTGGCTCCGCCTCCCAAGACCTGGTAATACAGGTATAGATCACCATACGTGGCTCTGGGAAGGCAAATCCTAACATCTGTTTCTGATTTTCCTTCCTATGTGCCCTAATGAACAGATGGGGCCTTTTTTTAAAAAAAGCATTTCCCCTTTTCTACATGAGCTACCAATAACATGGTGTGTACACACGTGCGCGTGCACGCGCGCACACACACACAAAGCCAGGCTTAAACAGAAGAACAGTTTCTATTAAAGTACAGAGTTAACATAAATGTGATGACCGTGGGGATGTGGCCCTGCCTTTATCGTCTTTGAGGGGCCAGTGATGAAAACAGGTCTTGTTCTAGCTAATAATCCTGCTGTCAATCCCACTCACACGGGGATGAGTTCAAAGATACAGTGAAATTAGTACTTTTCCTTTTTAAAAAGACCTTTTAAATGATTTCTTTTTATTTCATGTATTGGTTTGCCTGCATGTATATCTGTGTGAGGGTGTTAGATCCCTTGGAGCTGGAGTCACAGACAATTATGAGCTATCATGTAGGCGCTGGGAATTGAACTCAAGTCCTCTGGAAGAGCAGCCAGTGCAGAGTCATCTCTACAGTCCATGTGAACTTTTCTTAATAGCAGAGAAAATAGCAATAACAACAAAAAATCAGGGGTCTTGCCCTAAGAAAACTCCAACTCTACTGCTAAGAAAGTGGAAGGTGTTTAAGAGTTAGGGACTACCTCACACCAGGGGCACAAACAGTTTAATTAATGGTTTGTCTTTGCCCTATTAGTTTACAATTTCTAAATGAGCTTTGGGAGGAGGAGGTCGGACACTGACGTGACAGCTAGCTGAAACGTAGTTCTCCAGCGAGGCCAGAGAAAGGGCTGGACAGAAAAGACCCGTCCTTTCCTCAGGACTGAGTCCTGCTCACGCAAAGATGGTTTCATTCACATCTTTGTGCACCAGGAGACACAAAGGTCATGTTAAATACAGACCACTTTCCAAGGACTCTCGGATTCCCAACAGTTGATGCACAGCAATGCCACGGCATTGCATGCCAAGGAATTACCTATGTACCGATAGAGGCATCCATGGGCTCAGGGCTTGACCTAAAAACGTGCAGTTAACACAGACAAGACAGGTTAGCGCTTGTCCTGGAATTTCTGCCTGGACTTGGTAACCCAAGGACATCTTACACACCTTGCTCTTCCAACTTTTCAACATCCTGGCCCAATCCCCCTCACTGAAGCTGCACACACACAAGAACACAAAGGGGCAGTCAAGACAACTACGGATCTGAGTTGCTGTTGTCTGCTCCAAGTGTGGCTGCATACCTGGAATGCTTTCTAACTTCCTTCTGAGCTCTTCGTTTTCTTGTTGCAATGAGATCACCTCCTGCTCCAGCTCCTGGCATCGAGGACAGTAGCCTTCCTCTTCCTCCTCTTCTTCCTCCTCCGGCAGCGTAGAGGAGGATGGGTGACCGTGGGACTCAGACGTCGCCGGGGAGGTCCAGCCACCTAATGTATGCACCGGGGAGGTTGAGAGAGGGTCCACATCAGCCAGGTGGCCATACTCACTGACTGATGAGGTGTTCGGAGTCGGGAAGCTCCCCGAGAGCAGGTAATTTTGGAGCGAGTCAGTGAACACTCTCAAAAAGGCAGAAGTTTGTTGTTTTCTTTGCATATATTGCATTTCTATGTCTATGTTGTCAGGGGTCTGGCTCTGGACCCCCTTTGCAATGTGACACTGGTCCTGTCTTTCGTTATAACTAGAGCCTTCCTGCTTGACGCAAGAAATCATGGACTGAGAATGGCTGGAGTCCAGAAGTTTCCCTCCACAATTTAAGAGACTAAGAACACGGCTGCACTGCTGGGCAAAGGCATCCAAGATCATCCGGCTCTCTGGAATGAAACGAGAAAGAGAGAGACATCAGTGACCAGCAGCCAGGCATGGAAGAAGCAAGGCCCTCCATTTCCGGCTTAACCTTCCCACACAAAAGGCCCAGTGAACCCACCACAGAAAGGACACACAGCTCCCTATTGTTCTGTGACCAGTAGGTTCCCGGGCCGCTCCAACCCTTAACTCTGAGAAAAGGCTGGGAACCGATGGAGATGTCCCTCTCTGGCCTGCACAGGGCTGAGCTCACACCTTTGGCTTCATTAATATCCTCACTCTAATGAATTGAGCCAGCCACTGCAGACTCGGTTCCTCATTGATAGGAGGCCTTCCTGCAATCATTACTGCTATTTCTGGAGTGCCCTCCTGCCCTTGCTATTCATCAGCTGATACAATCCCTGCTACAACCACGCAGCTCACGGATGCAAGCTGGAGAGGGGAGATTAGTCCTCGTGAAGAGCTCCCTAGAAACCTAAGGTAACACAAGGCTCTACAGAGAGGATGAGTGTGACACACACTGTCACCCGACACCCGTACTCAAGTCTTCCTGATCTGGAGTCAAGGCCAGGGTTTAGAGTGATGGGCCAGTACCGTCTGTAAAGGGACTCCCTCTTCTCAGAGCCATTTACACTGGATCGTCATGTCTCCTACAGGGGCAGAAAGTGTGGGTGCCATGAAGCCCCATACTTGAATTCTAAGCACACTGTCAAGCAGCGGAAAGTAAAAAGTGAAGGGAAACCAACCACCTTGCTAGAGACAAAGGAAAAATCTCTCCCAAATCCTGAAAGCATTATAACATTGTCCAATGCATCTTAATGCGCAGAAACAGGTGGCTCCCCCTCCTGCTTGTCACCACAGAGACAGATCTCTGTGTACCGAGTGACACTGGTCAGGCCTTATTCCGCGGGAAGAGGATCCTTCAGATTTCTTCTTCCCCTTACCCAGATTAATGGTCACAAACAAAACACTGGACAATCATTCAGGGGCTAGAAATTCTTACTTATCATAAAAATGTAGCTTGCTACTGGCTTTCTCTGAAGACACTGGATAGATATTTTTGTTTTATTTGGTCGGGGAAAGAAAAATAAGGTTCTTTTAAGTGAAAAATAGTGAGACGCTTGAGGTCTTCTTTGGGGAAGAGACAACGGATGTAGTAGAAAAGCCTCCAGAAACTCACCATGCGTGATGAATGAAAACCCAACTGTGTTGTCCACGAGCTGTGTTACAGATGCTGCCCCAGCTACTTGGGAGGCCGAACATTTAAACCCAGGAGTGGAAGATCAGCCTGGGTTGCACCGTGAGGTCCCGCCTCAGGAAAAATGGGGCCATGGGAGGGAGGGGAGACAACACGGGACATGGACGACAGACAGACTTCTGTCCAGTAGTCAATGTTCTACCATGTTTTTTTCTTCTTAGCACATTTTTATGAAGTAAGAAGGTACTGGGAAAGGGTGGTTCAAATGTCCTGTGTCAATTACTTAATTAGAAAACATAAAGAAACCCCAGCAGTGCCCCCAATACACACGAAGTATCCCATCCCCCCAAGTCTGAACAATGCTACCATTCTGGGGGAACTTTGGGCTAAAACTTTTCTGTCCAGGAGAGGATTACAGATTACACTGGACTGGAGAGTCAGGCTATTAGTGCTTCAAATATATCCACTGGAGAATTGTTCAATATATACCCACCGATGAAAGAGACCAGTTGGTGAAGTGGTTGTCATGTAAACACAAGGACCCACGCTCCATCTCCAGCACCCATATAAAAAGATGGATGTAGGGGGTATATGCTTATAATCCCAGCACTGGGAGACTGAGACAGAGGGTTGCCCTGGGGCTCCCTGGCCTGCCAGCCAGCCTCTCCTAAGGTCTAATCAGTGAGACCGTGAGCTAGCTCATGACTGAGGGCTTGCTTCACAAGCATGAGGAGCTGGGTTCCATTTCGAGCACTTACATAAAGAGCCAGTCGGGTAGCACACGCCTACAATCCCAGCATGGGAGTGCACAGACAGGAAGCTATCCGGTGCTTATTGACCAACCAGTACTAACTAAACAGTCAGTGCCAAGTGAGGGGCCCTGCCTCAAGAAAATGGGGTGGCTCTCTGCATAGGAACTGCTTGACTCAAAAGCCTCATCCTTAACTGAGGAGGCAGTTGATAGCCGTGATAACTTTGGGGGGTGGTCACTAGTACACTGCCCATTCTCCAGTGAGCTACCGTACCGCCATGCACATATGGACCATGATACTGGACTTAGTGGGTTATTAAAAAAGAGAAGACATTTAGTGGGGAGATACACATGGGATATAGGCAGGAGCTGGGAGGAGGTAATGGGAGGGTAGATGTGATCATTGTATATACCCATGAGTTCTCAAAACATAAAAAACAGGAGGGGATGACTGAAGACACCTAACATTGACCTCTGCCCCCCCAAAGGTCAGAGGCTATCTCAGGTGCCAGCACTTTTAGCATGTTTGAACAGTCACTGCTGCAAATACTAGCCTCACCCAACACCACCTGGAAGTTCTGTTGCTGTCTATCTTGTTATATAGGGGTGCTGGGATTACAGGTATGTTACAGCACTTGCCTTTCCCTGGGTTCTACGGATCTGAACTGAGGTCCTCCCACTTGCCACCCAATGGACCATCTCTCCAGTCTACTTCCTGTTCCGGAGAGCAGCACTACCCTGCCCTTCCTTAGATTCTCCTGTGACAAGGTCAAGACCCAGGAATCCTTCCACAAACCTCTCGGAAGGTTCCCTCTCACCTGAGTTATCCAGTCAAATGCACACCGTGGTGCCAGAGCTCAGAAGTGTGGACCATCTCAGCGAAGATACAAGAGAGTTGATAGAACACCATGGGTCAGTTTAAAACCCTAAACACAAACCTGGTCACTGATGAGGGTGCGGACTCGTGATCTGTACCTAAGTCCTACAGATCCCTGGGTACCATTTCTTTACTGACCTGCACCACACTAGGAGGTGAGCCGTTGAACCACACAAGTGGAGAGGTGCTCCACTCTCGTTATTTTACTTCATTATTTTGCTCTTTCATTAGTGAAATCAAAAGATGGTATTGACAGGGAATGCTCCATTCTAGCAAAGGAGCAGTTGCCATCAATTTAATCCTATAATCTCACACAAGACCTTAAGTTGTATTTACTGTGTGCATTTTAATCATGCAGGCCTACCGACTTACAGCCCACGCACCTCTAACATAACCTTGACAAAAGGGATGGCAGCAGAAGGAAAGGCTTAAATGGAACTGTGTAGAAAGAGCTGCTCAAAGCGTTTGTTCAGTGTCCTACCAAACACCGGGCAGCTTTAATCATATTGATGAATCACATTACAGCATGGATTTCAAGAGGAAAAAATCTGACTTAGGGACAAGCGTGATTTGTTTTCTTAATTGAAGGATAAACTCATAACATGCTGAGAAAAAAATCATTATGTAATATACTACATTATAAAGATAATCTATTAAAGTGCACTCAGAACATCAGAGAATTGCCATGATCACCAAAACAGTTCTTGCCTGACTTGAAAAAGGCATCTCTCTGAATTTGCTCTCAGAGCTGATCTATAAAAGAACGGCAACTGTAATCCTGTAAGGTTGAATTTTCCCTCTTTTCAAAAACCTTGAAACATCTGGGCAGTATATTTTAACACCAAAATACAAAAGAGTGTGATAAAAATATCCCCACTGAACTGGGGGTGGGGGTGGGGGCAACTCTTCCATTTTATATGCACCACAATCAGCAATACTTTAGCTTTCTGGACAGACTACAGTCAGAAATGCAGGAACTGTGCAAGCCCCTTCCGCTAAGAAATGGAGAAATGTTCTGTTTCCTATGAATGCGACTGTCTCAACTGATCAAAACACAAACATGGGTTTTTCCTAGCTTTTTCTTCTCAAACCTCTTGTCATAGAGTGCCCAACATGCAGGGGATAGCAGAGAAATAAAAAAATCTACAGTCAACAAAGGGACTGTAAAACTACCTATCCCTAACTTCCCCACAAGTTAATAAATCACAATTTCAAAGCCCTCTGAATGACCACTAACTTAGCATGCTTTATTGTGCGCCTACTGAGAGATGAAATTGTGCCCACCTGCTTCTCAAGTCTAAACTCAGGGCTATTACTATTTTTTTAATTAAGATTTTCATTTCCTGAAATTCTTCTGCACCTATGTGGTTTTAACCCATCCTCAATTAGGTAAGTGACTGAGACGGGACGGGAAGCAGGCACTCAAACATTGCCTCTTCTCTACTCTGTTGGCCTTCTGTGTAGGGCAAGCTGTGCTCAGAATGTGCCCAGCCCAGCCCACCCCTCAAAAGAATTCCATCTCTGGGAGGGAGATCACAGCACTGAAGATTAATGGCAACCTTTTGATTTTAGCTCAGTCAAGGGTAAAATATGTCAATATTAAAGATGTAGCAGGAAATTTTTAGTGACCTATTATGTTACCCACCCATTACATCTACCAAAGGACTTCCAACTAGCTCAAAATAGAGGCACCCCTTAAAAAATTAACTTCTTTTTTTAAGAGGCCTACATGGTATGGTACAGGGGACAGAAGTTAGAAAATTAAAGCGCCTTGGAAAACAGCACCCTCATCTTAAATCAATGAAGGATGCCTTAAAAAAAATGCCAGCCAATTTTTTTTCCATAATGGCAAACGTCAACACAGCAAAACAGGATGCAATTTTTCTAAATAAATAAATCAATGATGTGTCAAAAATTAACAGATGAGTTAATATACTCGGTGCTATCAAAAGCAGGTGGCGCTTCCTAATATTCATCCTGCTCAGTCAATCCCTGAATATTTTCTGGACCATCGGTATATAAAATAGGATGCTGCTATTTGTGATGGCAAACAAAAGCAATCATGCCTGCCAAGCACATACTATAACAGGCAGCATTTCAGCTCTGCTAGACAGAAAGTAATTAGAATGCTTTTAATGTCCAAAAGAATGATGCTGATAGGCTGCCACAGATGTGTAGATTTATGAATATTTATATGGTGGTTTATGGCTGACACTTTTATCAGTTGAAGAAGATAAAATATCTGCCTGACTCAAAAGCTTGACAGTCAGGTTAATAAAATCTCATTAAAGAGAATGACCTATGCAATTATATAGGATTTATTGTAATTCATTTTTGATTGTACTCTGCTTAAAGATGCAATTTCCCATTTCCTGATGCCAAATTTAGGCTGCATATCAAGATCTACGTGGGTTTTAACTCTAAGCCTCCCACAGAGGAAAAATATGCTTTTAAAACCATGGTGTATTACCCCTTTTAAGGAAAATTATACTCTTCACAAGATTTTATAAGAATTTCGAGAAATCTATTTTTAATCACGTATTTCTTTTCTCAATGGCTTGTAGCATCTAATGGCAAACAAGATTCACTTCAACCTTCCATCTTTTCACCACGTTTACCTCTTCCACCCTGAGCTCACTCAGCACACTGTGGTTCGACGACTTTCAGCTGACAAGGTGGCCCTGAACACTCACCACAGCCACATGGCCGTGAGAGCAACAGGCAAAGCCCCACCCGCCCCGCCCCATGTGTTTAGAAGGCCCTGGTGAGCACACAAGCTCATTGGCTCGAAGTGGCACCATTAGTCCCTCAAAGAACCAATCGGCTCTCCATGTGGCTGTCCCTCTGATGGCCACTCAAGTCACTGTGCCCGTTGAGAGATGGTCTGTCCACTAGTGATTACTATTGCCTTAATTCTATGGCTCCCCCTCTGCATCCAGAACGTTCTCTGGGACACAGAAGAAACCTACCATCCAGTTCTCAGCTTTCCCATACCAGTAGGTAGGCACCCAGTGACCTTACCATCCTAGTGACCTTACCCTGGAGTCCGCACTAACAAACAAAAAAAACCCAATTAATCCCCCCCCCCCAAAAAAAACCCTGACCAGAACAGCCTTGAGAAAACTGGTAATATGGAAAAGTTTGAAAGAAGAAGAAAAAAGCCCCTTCCTATCTTTAGATTCAGTGACAATGGCCTCTAACTTGTGATAGAGACAAACTTAAAATAGGATACTAGAAAAAAAATACCAAGGGGAGGAAAAAAACCAAAACCAAAAAACTCCAAATGAAGATGACAGAGAAATGTCCAGAACAAAAGCAGCCACGGAAAGGAGGCTAAGAGACGAGGCTGAAGGAGAGCGTACAGAGATCATGGCGGGGAAGAGCGGTAAGTGGATGGAAATGGTAAGGAAGGGGCGGATGGATGGGGCTCTGGAGGAAATAGGGACTGCAGCGCAGCAGGCGGACTGGACCAGGCAGATGAGGTTGGAACCAACATTACACAAGAGGTCAACTATGGGCAGTGGGGGAAGGACCCAAACTGCCGAAAAAAGCTGGGGTAAGGGGCACACTCAAGCAGTATAGAGACTGAGGCACGAGAGAGAGCCCCTAAATAACGAGTTCCATGGCAAGCCCCTGATTCGAAAACAAAAACCAAACAGGACACGAAAGCTGGGGAGGGCCTAACAATGAATATAAAGACACAGTGGGATATAAGGGTAAGGGCAGCAGGGTAAAAAAAAAAATCACCTCAGAAACAGTAAGGAAGCCATGTAAGAACCCCAACACAGAATCTCTAACATCTCCAAGGCATTGGGAGACATGGCAGGAACAAGTCTTCACTATAACCTGTAATTAGATTTCCTTTCTCCAAACCAATCCTTCACATGTCAAAATATTGACAAACGGCAGGGCTCTTAGCATGAGCATCTATAACTCCTTCAGAGACAATGCCCGTCTACTGTCACTAGGAAACACACACACACACACACACACAGGCTTAGATTCGCTGACATTTGGAAGCTGGAGGCTCTTAAGTGCCCTGAGAGGCCTGAGCAGGGACTTTATCTCTGATGAACCATAAACGTGGCTGCGTGTCCTTCCTCTGGGGGCAGAGAGGGTGCAGGCCTTGCTCAGAGCTCTCCCGCTCCCGGGTGAGTTAGCAATCTCGATATTTGGGTGGGCGATCCCCACGCGACTCAGCGACAGGCAAACCACGGACCAGGTGGGTGGGGATTGTATCTCTGCTCCGTGGATGCCCTCGAACCCGCGTCTGGAGGAGCGATTCCCCCGCCCCTCCAAAAAAAAAAAACTTCACCCCCTCCCAACCCAGTCCACGGCTGACTCGGAGTGGAAGACCTAAGTGTCTGCGCCACGGATAAAGTGAGGGGTGCGCGCCATCAGAACTGGAGCACACAGAGAAAAAGAAACGCAGAGACCCCCGGAGGAGCCTAAGTGGCCCAGGACCGCCGGAGGGGGGCGAGGACCTTCAAGGAGCGAAGGACAGGCCCTCCCGGGGCACAGAAGCGCCTCGAAAGGCGAGCTGGTGGCGGGCGGGAAAGGGAAGTGTGGCGTGAGGAAAAAGTGAAGTGGCGGGGAATAAAAATGGGCGTCTCCTGGAGTGACCTCAGGCCGCTGTCCCGGGGACTGTCCCCTCCTCAGTACCCCGCCCAGGGCCTGCAATCCCTGCATTCCCCCCACCCCCCATTCCGCCCTCCCGGAGCCCGCGCCCCGGAGCCACCTGTTAGGCGCGCCCGCCGTCGGAAGCCCGGGCCGCGGCGGCGCCGGGAATCTTCCAGAAGTTACTACTGCCCGAGCGCAGCACGCTCCCGAGGCCCACCGGCCCCCGCGTGCACGGCCTCCCGGGATCCCCTCACCCTGCCCCGCTCCGATCCCCCAGTCTCCACGCCACCGCAAAGTTGCAGCCGGGGAGTCGGTACCTGCACTGAGCTCCAAGCAGACGCCGTCGCTACCCGCGCTGCTGCTGCCCGCGCCGCTGGCCGGGCCCGGGCCGTACCTGACGACGGCGGCGAAGGACGACGACGACGAGGCGGCGGGGGCCGTGGGCGGCGGCGGCGGCGCCGGAGTCCTCGGGTGGCTGGGGGGCGCGGCGGGCGTGCAGGACGGCGACGACGACGAGGCGGCGGCGGCGGCGGGGGCCCGGCCTGCCCCGGCCGGGTAGGACGGCTGCGTCGGGAACGGCGGCGGCGGCTCGCTGCTGCTGATGGGCACGGCGGCGAGCGGCGCGAAGGGCGGCGGCGGCGGCGGCGGCAGCGGGGACGGCCGCGCGGGCGGCAGCTCCAGCAGCGTGGGTCTGTCGTAGCGCTTGGCCAGCGCCGGCCGCCGGCTGGGGAACGTCTTGAGGACGCTGTAGGGGCCGCGCTGCTTGTAGATGCGGGGCGCGCTGGGCCCCTCCTCCGCCGCCTGCATCTCGGGCTCCATGCCGAGCCGGAGGCCCTGCCCGCCCCGCGCGCGGCTCCAGGGGTGGCTCGGCCGCCCGGCCACCCGCTCTACCCCGGCGCGCGCCGGCGGGAAGGCGTGTGTCTGCGCCGTGGTGGCCGCCGCCGCTGCCGCCGCCTGTCGCCGAGCCTGGCATCTCCGAGCCCCCGCGCGGGGGGCTGCCGCCCAGCGCTGATTGACAGCCCGCTTCGCCAATGCCTGGAGGGAGAAAGGAGGTAAGGAGCAAGTGTTTAGGGTAATATCTGCTAATGATGATGGGGGCGGGGCGGGGCCTGGCGCCGGGGCGGCCCGCGCAATCGGCGCCTCGGACAGGGTCGTGGGGGGAGGGGAGGCCGCGGCACGAGGGGACCCGGTGGCGGGACGGGGGGGTGGGTGGTGGCGGGGGTGGGGTGGGGGACGGAACCTGGAGGGCGTCCTGGTGGGGACAGGTGGAAGAGGTGAGCTCCCGGGTCTCTCTGCTGTGGAAGAGAGGCGGCCGTGCTTGCCGGCCGGGTCCGAGGTTTGCAAATGAGTTCCCGGCGCCCTCCGGCGTGACCTCCCAACTCTCGGAGTGCACGAAGGGGGTGGTACCTAGAAGTTAGGGCGGGGTCGCCGGAGTGCAAGGGTGGGACGGTAAGTTCTTCTAGAAGGAGACTACACCACCGCCCCCCACCTTCGGAAAAGAACGTCTTGCAGGACTTGGCACGGGCTGCTGGGAGGCTTGTCCTGCCTTAGGGTCTTGCTGTCCCAGGTTTGGCGACTGAACCTGAAAGCGCTCAGGGCCCTGGGTTTGCACACCGTTTCACTTGTTCTCCACAGTTGGCTGGGAGAGAGCAGAGGGGCGCCATTGCTTCTCTCCATTCTACAGATTTGAAAACTGAGGCTCCGCAAGATTAAAGGGCATTATCCAAATTCACGCAGAAGAGCTTATGAGTGAGTTGCACGGATGCAGGCAGGTCTTCAGAATTTAAAATCGCTAGTAGACGGTGCAATTAAAGGGAACAAAATGACCTCACGCTTCCTTCGGGGCTGATGATCGCTTTGAACATTATTATTATTTATGCGTATACTTTGCAAGACCAAGGTGGCCTGGGATCTCACTTCCTACGTTGTTCATTCCAGCTGGCGCAACCAAGTTAGGGGTTCTGGGGAGCATGGGGTCTCAATACTTGTTGGAATGAAGAAAGACCCCCGTAGTTTGCAGGAGGAGCCCCATAAGGTCCTTGAAATACGAGGAAGGGGTCTGGCGTCTGCCAGTCATTCTTTACTATCTCAAAGGAAGCTTTCTTCAATAGGCCCTACTCCAGCCCCACATCCCCTCCTCCCAAGCTTGGGTTCCAGCCTCGTTCATCATTATCCAGGTCCTTGATGGATGACCCTCATCTCTCCAATCCGGAGTTACTTTCTTATTCAGAGCTATCGTTTTTAGTCTTGGCAAAGTGACCCATTTTCTTCTGGGGTCCAAGTCTTTGACCTCCCATTTCCCAGGTCTCCCTTCCTTCAGAAGAGTTCTTCCTTGCTGTTTCAGAGCCTGTGTCCCCCCCCCCCACTGTCCTTCTCTCCTCTGTAAGCTCCTCAGATACTGCTGTGCCCCTCCTCCATTTATTAGAGATGAAATAAATAATGCCATAAATAAAAGTATTTGGGAGTCCAGGAACTGTCAGGGCTGATTAGGGCATAGAGGACATTTTCTTTCTCATTATGCAAAAGCATTTCATGGGGAAATAAAAGAGGTTTCATTGTAACTCATGCATGTCATATTTCAAGGAATTCAAGATATTAATCATATTTAACATTATTTGCAACGTTTCTTCTCCCTGGCTTCTGAAAACTGCTAAATGAGGACACGTGGATCACCGGGAAGAAAGGGAGAGGAACGTGAGAGGGACAGTTGAGAAATAATGAAAGGCTGGGGAAGGAGACCGAGCGAGATGCCAGGGAGACGTTTCTTAGGCACAGAAGTGAGGAATGGGGGAGCGACTTCTGGGACGGGAGACAGATGAAACTGAATGATACACGAGGAAATAAATGATAGCAAGGCTCCCTGCACGTTCCCGGCTAGAGAGCGGTTCTGAATTTTGCATTGAAACCTTTCCCTCCCACTTTACTCCCCGATAATTTGCCAGGAACTCCTAGCTTTTGGAAAGAAGTTAGGCTGTGCCTGGGGATGGGGCGTGGTGGGGAGAAGACCTTCAGCCCTCTGGTAATGAAATGATTTCCTGTACCTGGGGATGGTGAAGCTATCTCTTCTACGCAGATTTATTTATTTTCATTTGTATGAGTGTGTTGCCTGCATGTGTACACGTGCACTGTACGGATGCCTGTGGCCGAGGACCTGGAACTGGTATCACCGATGGCTGTGAGTCATCACGTGGGTGCTGGGACTTGAACCTGAGTCCTCTGCAAGAACAGCAAGCGCTCTTCACCACTCAGCCATCTCTCCAGCCCCTTAGTATGTATTTTAGATTTATGTCATCCTTTCCACTCAAACACCTTGAGAGACTGGCAACCGTACTCCATGTTTTCCTGACTGAAGGGACCGTCTATCTTTTTTTCCCCCCCAAAGTGGCCATTTCTACAAATGCAAACACTCAAATGAGAGGTTGCTTTGGTTGGGATCATCTCTAAACATCCATGTTGGAAACTTAGTCCCCAGTGCAGCAGTGTAGGGGGTGGGGCCTACGGTCAGGTCATGAGGGCTGTGTCCTCAAGCTTGGGTTGATGCCTGTTATACAAGAGCACAGGAATGTGAGTTTGGATTCTTGGGTGCTCCCGTGGGTGATGCCTCTGTCGCACTGTGTTGCATGTTACAGCAAAACGGCTCTAAGCAGTTGATGCCCATCAACCCTGGACGTCTTGACCTCTGGAATGACAAAAGCAAAACAAAACAGGAGCAAAAAACAAAACAAAACAACAACAACAAAAAAACAAAAACTCTCTCAATTTCCATTCTTTACAAATTGCTTAGTGCATGGTATTCTGTTATACCTTGTATGGGTAAACAGAAGACGGTCATTGCAACAGCAGTTCCATTACAAAGTACTCAAGAGTTTGGGAGAATGAACATGAAAGGCCTAGGTTGCTATGAATGCTATTGATGGTGAGTCTGGTGAGAACTCGGAACTGTAGAGAAAAGAGTGGTTAAGCGGTTTTGATCTATGCTAGAAAAGCGGGGTTCGGTGGCTCGCACCTGTAATCCCAGTGCTATCCCCCTAATCTGGCACTCATTTGGGAGGGACAAACAAGAGGCCTGACCTGTAATACATATCCATCCACCCTATTTTTTTTTTTTTTTTAAAAAGAGGTGGGAGAGAAGGAAGGAGGGGCGGGCTGATGGTTCAGGGCATTCTAATGAGTCTCCAGTTGGAATGAGGATCCGAGCTTTAGAAGCTGGAGGAAAGGCCATCCCGGCTCTCTAGAACTCTGCCTTTGGAGTGCGTGGAAGGCAAAACTTCTCCATAAAGAACAATGAAGTACGATGTCTGGCAGGATAAATAGCTAAGCTGTTGCAAAGCCTTCACAGCTTCGTTTGGCCAAGAGACTAGAGAAATGATTTAAAGATGGAATTTATAATTAAAGGGGATGCAGAGCGGAAAGATGGGGAGATTTGCAGCCTGGCGTGGTAGAAGTGAAAAAGCATGCCTAGGAGAGAGTACTGTGGGGATAACCAGTGGCCCTTTGCTTAGGAGATTATTCAGGTTCCAGTGCTCGGGATCTATTCATCAGGATAACGAGACAGTGGCCTTAACTGTCTGGGATCTTTGAGACAAGCCAGGACTTTGAAGGCAAGGTTTAAAGAAAGGCATGTACTGCCCAGAGCCACCTTGGAAGGCTTCTGCATTCTGCCGTAGCATTTCTGGGCTACTCCGGGTGTGTCTCAAGCTGGACTAGGTTAGCTCAGAAGGGCGGAAGCGGTAAGCTTTGCAAGTAGCTGTGTGTGCTGATTCAGCGTGCAAGCTATGGGACCAACTGTCAAAGGTATGTTGGATGGTTTGGGATTTCAGGCAGAGACTGGTCAGAGGGGCAGGGTTACCACAGAGAGCCCCAACTAGGGAGTGCCTACTGTAGGTCTGGAAATAAGGTGCTTTTAAAGTCCCCCCACACTGTAGAGTCCTTGGTGTCCAGTTTCATCCTTGGAAAGCTGAATAAGCTGATCCCAGCAGAGGCTGAAGAGTGGGCACCTGATACTTTGGGGGCCCAAATCCTGAAGGGCATCTAGGAGGTGGTAGGTGGCTATTCTGGAGCCTTCAGATTTAAATGTTCACCCCTTTGGGTTTGGATTTACCAAGCCCCATCCCACCATATTTGTGATCTTGAGATAGGATCTCACTGTAGCCTAGGGTGGCTCTGAAGTCCCTGTGTAGCAGGGTCTTGGCTAAACTTTGAAGTGATGCCCTGCCTCAGCCTCCCAAGTACTTGGATTACTGAGGCCTGGGTTTACAGATATTAGCCACCGTTCTTGGCCCGTAACTCCGTTTTGGAAGTCGATAACGTGCTTGAGTCCGCTGACTCCGAGCTGGAGAAGTAGCCGAGGACGAATTAAAGTGGCTCATTTAGATGCCACTCTTGGACTCTTGCTTGGCACTGGAATGAGTTTAGACTTTGGGCGGCTTTTGAGGTGGA
Organism: Arvicola amphibius; assembly: GCF_903992535.2. NCBI lineage: Eukaryota > Metazoa > Chordata > Mammalia > Rodentia > Cricetidae > Arvicola > Arvicola amphibius. The sequence goes on along the minus strand of NC_052047.1, from coordinate 35,119,640 downwards.
TAGTTGTAATTTGTATATGAAGATAACTTGCCTTGTGGAGGACAGGGGCCGAATACTAATGGCGTGAATGTGTCTCCCAATATCATGTCATGGAAACAATCAATCCGCAGTATGACACTGTTGAGAAGTAGGATGAGAGGTGGCTAGGTCCTCAGGGCTGCCCCTCATGGGTGGCATAAATGTGGAGCACTTTAAGCTTCCAGGACATCTGTGGCTCTCCTTACCCACACCATGCTGTCTGCCATGTTATGACATAGGAGGGAAGTTCTAACCATTAGACCTGTACCCTGAGCTCCCCAGTCTCCAGAGCTATAAGCCTAACAAACTTACAGTGCCTATAAACTACCACATCTCTGGAATCCTATTATAGCATCACAGGAATGAATTAAGACAGTGGCTTAGCTTTGCTTTTTATGAAAGGTCTTGAAGAAGAAAAATGCCAGGAATTTGAAGTGGTCACCTTTCCTATCCTCACACAGGCCGTTCCTCAGCCTGCATCGCGGGAAATGGTGTTTGCAGATGAGAGAGAGCACCTGTAATCCAGATGCTTAGGACACAGAGATGAGAGCGTCGTGACAGGCCCTCCCGAGTCCAGTCCTCAGTAATCAGGAGAAAAAGAGGGAAAGGAAAAAAAGTAACGTTCCTGTTAATTATCCCTTAGAAAATAGAACGAACACTGACTCCCAAGTGTGGAGCTATATACTCCTTCAGACTTAGGACCGCTCCTCCTGCTGAACTGTGTGTGCATGCATACAGCAGAGCTCCCTGAAGAGGAAGCATCTACTGAGTTAAAGATCCTCAGGCTGCTTGACCTTGGCTGATTAGAACTCTGTGGTTGTGGACTGATGGGCAGTCAGGGCCGAAAGTACTCTGAGCCTCCTAGGCTCCTTAACAGCCATTTACTTCCAACCTCTGTCTCTGGCCTAACGTCCTGGTGACCAGGTTCAGCTCTCACAGCACGTCACCGACCTTCACGGACCTTTGGCTCCCACCCGCTCTGAAGAACATTCTAACATCTCGACCTGTAGAAAGCACTTCCGGCCTTGCGATAGCTTTTCCACAGTTGTCCAGTGCTTTTGAAGATGTAACTGTTTATCACCTTCCTGGTTCTGTGGCTGTGCAGAAGGCCTCGTCTACCATGGAACATGTTGCTCAGAGAAGCCCGAGTCTACGTCCTGGGCCATGGCCACTTGTCTTTGGCCAAGAATAAGCTGTTTCCTTTTTCCCTTGAATGTCAAGTTGCTGCTTTACAACTCTTTGATACAAACATAATAGAGCCAAGCACTTGCAAAGTCCTTCGTAAGGAGCACTCAGTAAACGCCTTGCTCCACTCTGTTGTCTAAGTCATCAGACAATGGCTTTGCTGCTGTCTGCTCTTGGGGGCTGTACAGAGACGGATAGGATGGCAACTATAGCCATGCTTTAAATCTTTTTAGATGTTTACTCTTAATTCAAAAACAAGAGATGGTGAAAGCCAAGGGGTTATCTATGGACAGGGTAAATTTTTTGATTGGCAGCATCTCAATTCCTTGAGCCATCCAGAATATAGCTTTTAAATAATAACTCAGCCATGGGAAATGCTTTTTATTGCACCAATTTCAATGATATTTAATGAGCTTCTGATTGACTGTTTGATCTCCCAATGTTTTGTGCTACTTTTAATTCATTTCGTATAATAGAAAAAAAAGTAATTGGAATAAAATTTTGTGACAAGATAATGACCTTCCACTTTGAAATTAAATGTCTGATTAGCTTCAACATTTTAATGCTGAGATGATGCTGCAGCAGGCACAGGAGTGCGCGTACTGTCATTCCATGGAAAGTGACTGAGGAATATGCCCTCACTCATTGCATAGCCAAAGGGCGTGGTGACTGTAGAATCATAGACACACAGGCCTAGAAGGGAATGTGCAGTCGCCTGAACCTGTGTCTGCAGTTTTTAACAACTTGGATACGTGGTTGTACGGACCATGCTTGACTACCAGTGACGGAGATCTCACCATCTCTGAATGCATCAGCCATACACCCAGGTATTAGTCCAGAATATTTACTGTGTGTATGCTATGTGTTAGGTGTCTTTACGGGTTCTGAGGGATATAATAGTGCAACAGATTCCAGGGTATCCTGGGAGAACAAGGAGCGGATAATAAATTAGTTACTGTTGTAGGGAGGTCTGCTTGTTTGTTTCCTGGCTTCCCTGACTCCCAAAATAATCACACAGAAACTATATTATTTTAAACACTGCTTACTTGGTAGCTTGGACTATGTCAAATTCCACCTCATGATTTCAAAGGAAATTACATACTCGTATAGAATAAAGGAAGGTTAATGAATGTGTAGTAGATTCACTTTCCAGTGGACGTGGGCAAAGGAGGGAACCTTTTCTGATGTCTAATAGTTATCCAAGCTTGAAAAGTTAAATACAAAACAGTGAAAGACATTGAGCGAGTACCAACAGGTAACTACAAAAATGAGTGTCCCAATGAAACACAGTATTTTTTTCTGCAATGCTTAAAAAAAAGCAAAAGAAGTATTTTTAAGATTATTTTAGATTCACAGGAGGTTGAAAAAAATGGTATAAAGAAATTCCAGAAAGAAATACCTTTCATCTACTTTTTGCAAGGAGTACACCTTGTATTCCTCTAGCTATGTACTTTGCATGATATATATGCCCTTTTAAGGTTTTTCATTTAGTTTAACATTCTGTGACCCACCCGTGTTTGTTGCATGCACCAATAGTTTGCTCCTTTTTATGGCTGAGTAGTAGGCTGTGGTGTGGGTGTAGCCCAGGCTTTTAGTTGGTCCTCTTTTGAGGGATGTTATGATGGTTAGCAGTTTGAGGCGACGGCACGTATGGCTGCTCTGAACAGTCGTGCGGGACTTTTACATGGTGGTAAATTTTATTCTCTGGGGCCAAGTGGCTAAGAGTGTGTTGTTGGGGGCTTCACTGTGCCTTCTTACTTTTGCAGGATCTGATTGGCAGGAGAGACAGTTTGTTTCCAAACCAGAAGCAATGGATTCTTTCAAATATAACTGTGCTTCTGCCTGGTGTATTGGTGCATGCCTTTGATCCCAGCACTGGAGAGGAGAGGCAGAGGCAGCCAGATCTCTGAGAGTTCAAGACCTGCCTGGTCAACAGAGGAAGTTCTAGGACAACCAGCGCTACATAGTAAGGCCCTGTGGTGAGACCCTGTCTCAAAGACAAAACAAAACAAAAACCCCACATATCTAATCGGCTTCCAGTCTCCCCTCCATTGTCTTCCCCCTCTCCAGGGTGAAATCTAGAGCTGCAGTTGCTGACTTAGGTCCTTATGATCCTTGGCTGCCACCCCCTGCCTCTCAGAGTTCCTTCCTTCTCCCCTCTCTGTTCCTGTCTCACTGGCCTTTCTGAATAAGACAGAGGTGTTTACCCAAAATGCTCTTTCCCAGGGCGTCTGCAGCCCTCTTCCATATTTCCCGTAGACTGTGGTATCCATGCTTGGTGAGGCCTTCACTAGGCTCCTTGCTTACAGCTGCAATCCTTCCCCGCACCCACACACCCATCTCTCTTCCTGTCTAGCATGGTCACTGTCTGTCACACTATACCATGCTCTTGTGAGGAGGTTGTAATCCCCTTGCGGGAGGCTTGCTGAGTCCACAGCCTGTAGAATAGTGCCTTGCGCATGGTGGAGGCCTGGTGAACTCACTGTGCGAGGGAATGACCGTGAGGGCTGTGGAAGCAGTCGGAGGAAGTGGTAAGATGACATGGGACAGAGTGGTAGTAGTCCTGCTGGAAGGAGGACACAGGCAGCGTATATTCGACAAGCATGCGTTCTACTGTACACTGCTCTGAGCAGTGGAAAGATGGTCTTCATTTTGAACTTAAATATTCTCTAGCCGGGCGATGGTGGCGCACCCTTTAATCCCAGCACTCGGGAGGCAGAGGCAGGCGGATCTCTGTGAGTTCGAGGCCAGCCTGGTCTACATCCTCATTTGTTTCTCCTGCTTGTTGGCCCTTAGGATTCCTCAGGCAGGCTCGATCTTCTCCTCATCCTCTCTTCCAAAGGAGGTCCTTTCCTTTCTGTAAAGGAAGTCTGTGGAGCCTGCTCAGGAAAGTGATACCCTTTGAAAGAGTATATAAGAGTATATAAGGGAGTCATTCTTAAAAATCGAGTTACTGTTTCTTTTCACGAATAGTATTCTAGACTCATGAGAACTCATAAATAAGTCAAAGACCCCAACTGAGGTGGAGATAAAGAAGCCTATGGCTCAGGTTCCCGCGAGGACAGGAGGCCACCTGATGCAGGGTTGACATGTGTGCTCCTGAACTGTTATGAGCAGTCTGCCTCACTGTTCCTTCTGCCTGTTGTGTTCTTGTTGTCTGTTCATTCTGTTGGAGTCTGTTCCTTGCTAGTCCGCATGGCCCAGGCTGTCAGCTGTGTGCTGAATATCTATTTCTTACCAGATTCCAAAGTTGACCACCATTGCCTGATCTAGTCTTGCTGATGGATTGTCTCATCTGTGAACACTCCCAGGATTGCAATGCGAGCATCATTTCTCTTGAAGCAAAGAGGACTGAAGAGCAAAGAGTTGAAGAGATTTCTTCACCCTCATAGCAAATTTGAAGAGTTTAACTGAAAATTCTATTTAATCCATGTAGCCAGTGCCCCTTGTGAAGTTTTGTAAATTTAACCTTTTAGTCTCATGGTCTTTATTTCCCTTCAGTTTTTGTTGTTGTTGTTGTTGTTGTTGTTGTTTTTTGAAGCAGACAAGATTTCTCTGTAGCTTTGGAGCCTGTCCTGGAACTTGCATTGTAGACCAGGCTGGCCTCGAACTCACAGAGATCTGCCTGTCTCTGCCTCCCGAGTGCTGGGATTAATGGTGTGTGCCACCACCACCTGGCTTTTCCCTTCAATTCTTAAAGAAAGAAAAATCCCCCTACCCAGAGAGCTGAAATCACCATGGACAGAAACATTAAATGTTTGGGATAGTTAAGAAAAGTAAATGGGATGTTGAAGCCCAGGAGGGGAAGAGAAAGGAACGTTTAGAAGCTAGCTAGCAGAGTGAAAAAATGGGTGGGATCCAGTTCTTAAGTTCCCATGGCAAGATCAGTTTCCATTCTGTCTGCTAGCTCTCTCCCTGCCTGAGGACTGTATTGTAATTGGATGACCAGGTCATGCTCAGTCTTAGTTTAACCTCACAGTAACAGAGGCTTTGGCTTTCTACGGAGAGGGCCCTGAAGTGAAACGGTGAAGTACAGTCCTAGATATTAGCGGCTTTAGGTTTTGTAACAACATATAGAATATATAAATTAATCTGTGCCACTTGTCCCCTGGCCCAGAAAGCAACTGGATTTCTCTGGTTGCCTGGGGTATTTCATAGCTTCTTAACAAAGCTGTTATGAACAACCATATTTCTTTTGGCTTTGGAAACCAATAGAAAAATGTTTTTATTGAAAAATATTAGTTTTTTTCTAAGTATTTTTTTTTTCACTGTCTGGATGCTTTGGGTCTGTCTTCTGGGCTAGGAATATGTTGTTTTGTTTTAAATCTCTTCTCTGTCCTTGTAAGGAAGCTGGTATTGACTGCACGAGTTGCACAAGCTGTCCCAACACACTCAAATAAATAAATATTTAGAAAAATAATTGTTTACTGTTTCTTGCCACTCAGACTTCTGGGTTTAAGGTTTAAGGTCTCTCCTTACCATCGTGACAGCAGAGGTGATGATGACGAGGTCTTAGGCACACAAAGTGTGGGCACAGCTACGAGTTCTCAGTAGGCCATGGAACACAAGGCCAGTGTGTGTGCTCTATAGACAGAAAACACCATACATCCAGCAATACTGCAGGGAATGCTAAGGACCAATAGTTTCCTGCTCTTTTCTGCCTTCGCCATTGAATATCACAGGCAGCAAAGTTACTCTAGTATTGGCACTTAGAAAAATCACTAGTGATAAGCTCAAATATAGTGAATTGGGGCTGGAAGATGATTCAGTGGTTAAGAGCACTGACTATTCCTCCAGGGGACCTGGGTTCAATTCCCAACACCCACATGACAGCTCACAACTGTCTGTAACTCCAAGATGACACCTCCACACAGACATGCATGCAGACAAAACACCAATGCACATAAAATAAATTTAAAAAATATGAATCAGCCAGTCTAAATGTCTGGGGAAGATTTTTGGAAATTATTATTATTTAATAATAATAATGTGAGATTTATTATATTATTATTGATAATTGAACCTCTAGATTAAAATCAAATCTCTAGGATGAGACCTTGGCATTGTTAGTTTAAAAATCTCTAGAAAGCTAGGTATAGTGACTCACGCCTATAATCCTAATAGTTGGTAAGGCTAAGGTGGGTTGCCATGAACTTGAGTTATCCTGGGCTACAGAATGAGACCTGTCTCAACAAAACAAAACAAAAACCTCTGGTGACTAGAGAGATGGCTCAGAGGTTAAGAGCACTGGCTTCTCTTCCAAAGGACCTGAGTTCAATTCCCAGCAACCACATGTTGGTTCACAACCATCTATAATGAAATCTGGTGTCCTCTTCTGGCTCACAGGGATACATGCAGGCAGAACACTGTATACATAGTAAATAAATAAATCTTAAACAAACAAACAAAAAACCTCATTAGTCTGACTGGCTGTTCTGGTGTGCACTGTATAGCCTAGGACACCTCAAACTCATGGCCATTGCCAGCCCCCTGCCTCAGCCTTCTGAGTGATGTGGTTATAGGTGTGAGCAACCATGCCTGACTAGAGAGTTATTTTCAGAACCACTGCTTGAAGTAGCAGCATTGTACACGTCATGGTGTAGGGTGATCACGAGGAGCCCAGGATGCACTTGGAGTACCTGAGCACATTGTCATTTGTGCCGAAATACACATCTCTGGGGACAAAGTTCCTGCAGATAGAGAGCGATCACATTTTCCCCATGCCTGTGCTAGGGACAAAGTCCAAAAGAAAGAAATGAATTCGATGCAGAGGACTGAGGTACCAAGGCCACATGTTTACTGGTATAAAGGAAGTGGAGAGCTTCCTACGAGAGGGCTATGCATTCCGCACAGATGGGCACCTTCCGTGGGAGGTCAAGGCAGCAATTTAAACTTTCCGTCCCTCATATTATCACACTTGGTTGCAAGGGACAAAAATTCCAGTCAAACTAGATTGAAGGCAGAGGGAACTTATTGGGTCCTCCAGTTCCCAAGTCTACAGAAGGAAGAAAGACGTCCTTGGGATTAAAGATGCTCACTGATGGCAGAGTTCTTTCTCTTCATCTGATTCCCACCTCTCAGTTTACAGGCAGATGGTTTCCAGCAACTCTGATCTGCAACAGGAAGACAGCTGCCTGTGCCGTCCTGAAACCTTTCATTATTGGCTGAAATCATTTCATGGGTGAGCTGGGGTCCCCAGGACAGCCTTGGGGAAGTACAATTTCCTCACCGAGGAATGCTGGGTAGACAAAAGCACCTGCTCACTCCTGTATCTTTGAGAGAAAGGAAATGAAGTGTTTCTCCATCAATCTTAAAGAAAAAAAACTTTTCCAAGGGTGAGAAAAATGTACCCTAAACCAAGGAGATAGACAGCCTTCTGTGAAATTGTAAGGCAGAATGAAGGGACAAAGGTCATGGGTGTCAAAAGTGGCGGCCAGATGAATTCTGGTTTTGCTCTCTCTTGTTCCACTTGGAGGAGTTCGGAGGGATTGGTCCAGACCAGTTTGTCCAGATGCGGCAGCGGGCACAGACTGCGCTGTCTACACTCTGGCCTGTCAGTCACCCAGGCTGTGCCTTTGCTGGAGTGTGTGGCAGTAGCCTTTCTTAACTTTGCTTTCCTTTAATGAAAAACCTCATTTTCACCCCAGGTGTCCAGGTTTTTCAGGGAAGGTCATCTGTGGACTCAGAAGATAAAGACAGACTCGGGGCTATTACTTCTGTCTTAGAGAGCCTGACCCCTGAATGTATGAGGACACAGGTCTTTCAGAGTTGAAGCTAGCATAGGTGTTCTGGATGTCACAGAACTACTTTCAATTTGTTTTTCTGTGGAGTAATGTTGAGAGCATGCCCTCCCCCCCCCCCCCGCCCCTGACATCTCATTCGCAAGTTGTGGGGGAGTGAAGTCCTGTGGGAAGTCTGGGACTTGGAGGTTGTGAACTGTGAACTGTGCTAAGCGCTCTCGTGAGAAGCAGTTCCACAAAGAGGCCAGGGACCAGGGCCTTCTGCAGCCACACCAGCTGTTTCTCTTGCCAGGATTGTGTTCTTGTGTCACTGAGCTGGTTTCCCCATCTCTGTGAAGGGACAATACTAGTGTTCACTTGGCGGCATTGTTCTGAGGAACGTGATCAGTGCCCAGCATGTGGAGCACTTGGTAAAGATTAGCTCTTCCTTCCCCTGCCCTCGTTGACGGATTCAGATTAAGTCCCAGTGTGTATCACAGGGCTTCTGACGTCAGCATGTGCCGCTGGCCCCTCCACAAGCCACACAAAGGACTGAAACTTTGGATCCAGCTCCCTGGATACAGATCTTCATCCCGCCCCTGTGCGTGATATCCCGGGTGGGTGGTATAACGCTCGGTGGGTTAGGCATGCCACTGCATCCGTTTTTCTCACGGCACCCACTCACTCTTGTATGGGAAGAGCAGTCCGTGATCGCCTGCTGTCCCGACACCCTGCCCAAGGGGAACGGACTCAGGGAGGGTGGGGGAGGCCACCCAGGATCCACCCACGTCTTCCTTTGCCTCGCTGGCTGGCAGCGTTTCAGTAAAAGAATGACATCCACCCTACACTGAGACTTCTGAATCTCCTATTTTGTCCCTGTCTCGCTCCCAAGTTTTTTGCTATTCTGGATTTCAGAAAATAGTTCAGTTGCCAAAATTGGTTGAATGAGCTCCTTTTAAAATTAGTCAAGTGATGAACAGTGCCGCTTTGCCGGCTCGTTCTAACAAGCCCCTTTCACAGAAGTGCCCTGTGGGATAAGGTTTTGACAAGAACCAAGGACTTACAAACTTAACATCAGACCTCCTCCGCTGTCCCTCCCAGGAGAACACAGACCTTCCCTAAGTCTCCCTCCATAAACCGGAGGAGCAAGGTAATCGAAAGCATGGGTCACCGGCAGGTAATCTCACACCAAGGTATCCAAAAGATGGAGGCTAACACCTGTCATTCCTCAGGTCCACAGTGTCCCTTTCTGGGCTTCTTATGTGAGCCTCTCTGGATGGCCTGAGGCTTTATTAACCTTAGCGATTTAATTTAAAATTGGTTCAGTAGCTCATGTTTATGGATAAATGGGTAAAACAGTAAAGATCAAAAGCAAAAAATAAAATTACTATGGAATTGAATATTTCAGAAGGCCGAGCCCAGTAAACGCTAGTGGAGTGTGGTGTTCGGAACGAGAGGCCCCCACTTATGATAATGTGCCTAACAAGGAAATGAGATTGACACAGCCATTCTGTTTCCCTGTCCCCCGAGGTTAGAGATTATGCAGGGCGTGTTGCCGTTTTTAGCTTCTTTGGTAATTCCTACGGTGAGAGACGACACTCTGCATATTTTTCATGTTGCTCTTCTGTCAGGTGCCAGGGTCTTTGAGGTAGCACAGAAAATGCTCCTCTTCCCTGAGCCTCATGTGGACTCCCTCCCTCGCTCCCTCCCCACCCTGCAGTGGCCCAGTGCCCCTTTGCCAGGGCTTTATTTGTGTTCAGTTGCTAGGGAATTCCATGAGCCTGTCTAGCAACAACTGGTGCTGGGTGAGATGATCTAAGGGGGCCCTGGATTGATAATAGGTTTACCATCATTCGATGCCTCGGTGTATACGCCAGGCCGACCAGCAGGCAGGACAAGTGAGTTCGCTACACCGAGAGCAGCATGGCGCTGAAGGAAGAGCCAACTGGGTAGGCGCCTTTAGGACGAAGTAGTGTGGATTGGGATCCACTGCTTGGTAATTGATTCTAGAGCTGGGTACTTGGTAACAAGTGTCCTCAGTGAACCCCGCGGTGTTAGTCGGGTTTCCCAGAGGAAGAGAACAGTCCCTTAGCTGGTAGGTAGGTAGGCAGATTTGACACGGTTTTATTCGCAGTTTATGATGGAACAGCAGAGGGCTTAGCATATTTTGTTAAGGAGATTAGAAGATACATTCTGATCTCCAAAGCCTGGGTTGTGCTCCAACCGGTCCACTTATGGTTTGAGTGATGTCCTGGCCAACTGCAGTGTATTCCAAATCCCCAGGCTGGTTGCACACCTGACGGTGGTCCAGGAGCTGCTTCCACGTGTGCCCAGGAGCACATAGTCTGCGTCATGAAACAACTCTACCAGAAACTTTCTGAAAAGTGAGCAGTTTGTCCTAGAAACTTCTCTACCATGTTACACTTCCCTGCCTTAAAAAAAGAAGCCTTAAATAGTCTAGGTTCATTGTGGAAAAGGCAAAAAGAAAAATACAGTCAACAACGAACGTGTTACCCATAATACTTCTACCCACAGATGGTGACTATCAACATAGACTTACATTCATCTTGCTGCTCTTCTTCCTTCCTTCCTTCCTTCCTTCCTCCCTCCCTCCCCCCCTCCCTCCCTCCCTCCCTCCCTCCCCCTCCCCTCCCTCCCTCCTTTCCTCTTTCTTTCTTTCTTTCTTTCTTTCTTTCTTTCTTTCTTTCTTTCTTTCTTTCTTTCTTTCTTTCCTCCTTTCTTCCTAAAAATGATAGTGGTGGCTTAGGGGTGTGGACAGGGAGCTGGCCTTTCTGAGTGTTGAGCAGTGTGGAGTGTTTTATTTACATTGACCGATCACTCAGGACACCAGCCCAGGAAGCCAGCAGCCACAGTCTGAGGCCAGACTACCTGGCACGTCTTCCATGCTCCCTTTGACAACCTCTTTGTCCATGGAAATTCTCTTCCTTGTTTTTTCTTTGTTTTCTCTGGCAGATACCTCCGATGGTTTTGGTCTACAGCTTTGTGAAGTTTTACCTGGACTTTCGTTTATTTTTGAGAGAAGGACTTGTTATTGAGCTCTAGGCTCTGCCTCTGTCTTGATACGATGATTCACTCTGGAAATCGTTAGGCCTCTTCCTCTCATTTATTTCTTCACCCTTCATGTTTTTGTGTAACCCACCCCCAGCTTCCGACTGGACTACAGCTAACTGATCTCTGTATATGGTTCAGTGTTATTTTTAACTAAATCTCAGTTGTTTGATTTTACCAATAAAGACTCAGGAACCAGATGTTGGGGTGATAGCCTGCTAGCTCAGAGAGCAGAGAAACCATCCAACGGACTGTCCTCCTCTGCTGACGTCCCAGAAGCCCCCACCAAAACCTCTCAAGCCCAGTGTCTTCCCCTCTACTTCCTGTGTCTTTCTATCTGTCCTCCTGACTCCCTCCTGCTCTCTCTCTCTCTCTCTCTCTCTCTCTCTCTCTCTCTCTCTCTCTCTCTCTCTCTCTCTCTTATTATAATCCTGTGTTCACTTCCTGTAGACTGGTTGCTTTCTCCACCTCTTGACCTGTGGTTGACTTTGTTTATTTATTTCAAGCAGAAAACTCTTGGATTAAAGGTGTGTGCTAGGGCAGAGCCACACTACAACTGAGAAACAGGCTTTCTGGTAAATAACGAAATCTCGGAGTTCACAGTGTAAAGTATCCAGCCCAGGGTCTGTAGCTCCTAAGATCCATGTGCAACCTCATGTTGGAAAGAGAGAGAACCTCTTTTTTTATCTGTGCCGTCTGACCATCTCTGTAGTATATTTAGGGGACAGAAATGCTGCTTGTGCATTTTTGGAAAACGACCTCTCAACTCAGCTTTAAAAACTTCAGTGGGAATGCCGAAGGTGAGTTGGTGGGTGTGGAGGAGCATTATGTAGCCCTGGCTGTCCTGGAACTAACTATGTAGATCAATTGTTCTCGAGCTCACAGAGATCCGCCTGCCTCTGCCTCCTGAGTGCTGAGATTGAAGGTGTGCACCGCTGCACCTGGCTCTCATTTTGGAAGTCTTGAGTTTCATTAAACAATTTTTTTAAAAAAGATTTTATTTATTTATTGTGTATACAGTGTTCTGTACCACATTTGCCTGCAGGCCAGAAAGGGCACCAGATCTCATTACAGATGGTTGTGAGCCACCATGTGGTTCCTGGGAATTGAACTCAGGACCTCTGGAAGAACAGCCAGTGCTTTTAACCTCTGAACCATCTCTCCAGCCCCGGCTTCCAGGGCCTGTAGCACCACCACCAGGGTTTAATGAAGTGCCTTGGGTCACATCTCTTCTCTGCTCAAGTATGGCACTTTCCTTTCTTACTCAGGCCACACCCTATACAGCAAGAGCACATTTCTGTCCGTCCTTGATCTCACCCTCTGTCCTCATCGTGCACCATCATGTGTGACTGTTTCTGGAAAAGGCAAGGAATTCATGTTCTCCATTTGCTGACCCCTCTGCCCGGGCCTTTCCCTTGAGGCCCACCACTCCCCTCTCCAGCTCTGTTCAGTCTGTGGTTAGCTTCTCAGCGACAGCTCCAGGAAGAGATCAGGTGTCCCCTTCTCAGTGAGACCCCCCTGATGCAGCCCCAAATGCCCAGAGCTCCTGCCTGCTTTCACCACGGTCCTACAATCCTTGTGAGCTATTGGCCTGTCCTCCCTAGCGTGGCAACTCCAGAAAGTACATGGTTTTGATTGCTGCAGTAGCCCAAGCACCTAGAACAGTGCCTTACTTGATAAATATTTGTTGAATGAATGAACCAGAAGCAATTTCCTCCAGGGTCGAAGGACCACAAGCAGGGAACCCTTCCTATATAAATACAGATGTCCGCTTACTAATGGGATCGATGGCCTTTCATAAAGTGGCTGAAACATAAAATCTGTTTAAGTCTTCATCCTCATTGTGGACTTAAATATGTATTTCTGTGGAGAAAAAAAATTTCACAGGAGATTAAACAAGAATTGGGCAAGCTTCCAAGCCTGTGGTGTTGCTGGCCGCCGGCCGTCAGGCCTGTTGCCTGCTGTCATGGCTTTCACTGTTCCGTTCTTGCTCTTTTTGACACTTGGTGCCCCTGGGGTGGTTCTCATGTGCTCTCTGTCTCCAGGGAGGGCTTTTTTTTTTTTAACTGTCCAGATTCTCTCCCTCCCTCCATACTCATTATGTTCTGAACTTCCCATTCTCTTGCTTCTTCTTGGAATTAATGTATGCTATTATCTAAAAGTTGCCAATCACTCCCTCACAGATACAAGGGAAGTCACAGCATTAGAAATGCAGATTTTATGTCTGTGTCCTCGCTGGCCCTGAAGCAGCCCTAACAAACACTCCTCAGAGTCCTCCAAGGCAAGTCCCGCGGTCTCCATGCCAGCTGTAGACAGTTTATTGGCTGCCATGTTCTGTCTTCTGCTTTGGCTCTTTGCTGAGATCTGTGACAAAGACCACCCTCATCGGTGGTCATACACATCGGAGACGGTTTCTCTGTCAGTGTTGCTGCCTTTTGATTCTCCCAAGGCTCTGGCTGTCTGGTGCCAGGAAGAAGCGACAAGTCGAGAGATGGCCCAGTGCCTCTGGGCATTGACAAGCATTGCTTATTTTTTTTTCTTTATTTCTTGGAGTTTTTCTATTTTGTTTGTTTAGTGTCTGGTTGCAACTTTGAAATGGCCTAATTTTTGTTTTTCCTATCGAAGTTTCAGAGATCGCAAGGTCAATTTGGCTTGGACCTCAAACCTGAGATCTGTGAGCTTCCTGACCCATGTAGGTGTTACTGTGAAGAATTTGAGGGCTGGAGAGATGGCTCAGAGGTTAAGAGCATTGCCCGCTCTTCCAAAGGTCCTGAGTTCAATTCCCAGCAACCACATGGTGGCTCACAACCATCGGTAATGGGATCTGGTGCCCTCTTCTGGCCTGCAGGCATACACGCAGACAGAATATTGTATACATAATAAATAAATATTTAAAGAAAAGAATTTGAATGATTGGCTGAGGGAGCCTGGAATGGGAACATGATCATGTCTTATTCCAAAGAGTCACTGTTTTTATCTTGTGTAAGGGACATTGTTCCCTCAATAAGCCTGGTCTTTTACAAATAGCCATGGTGAGGAGTGGCAAGATGGCTCAGTGGGTTAAAGTACTTGCTCTTCAAGCATGAGGGCATGAGTTTGAATCCCCAACACTCACATAAAAAGGTGGCTTAACAAAAAGCTGTGCTTGAGTAAATATGCCTGTGACCCCAACACCAAGGAACAGGTTCCAAGAGTTTGCTGGTTGGCTAGCCGCTGGCAAGCTTCCGATTCAGCAAAAAACTGTTTCAAGACAGCAAGGCAGAGAGTGATAGACGGAGCCACCTGATGCCCTGCTCTAGTGGGTGCCACATGGGAATGTGTGCACATGTGTGCCCAGACACACACAGACACACCATGTACATACATGCATGCAAACTACCTGTTGGCACATGATTCACATGTTTTACCCATTTGTTTCTTTATTTTCCAGATTGAGCATTGATGTCATGCTAAAAGATGGGACTAATACAACAGGGAGCCACGAAGCTCAGGTTGAGCATTGACGCCATGCTAGAGGATGGGAATACAACAGGTAGCCACAAAGCTCAGGTTGAGCGTTGACATCATGCTAGAGGATGGGATTACAACAGGGAGCTGAAGCTCAGGTTGAGCATTGACGTCATGCTAGAGGATGGGAATACAACAGGGAGCTGAAGCTCAGGTTGAGTGTTGACATCATGCTAGAGGATGGGAATATAACAGGGAGCTGAAACATGGCACCTGCCCTTCCAGAGCTTGCTCATAGTCTAGTAGGGGAGACAGCTATTAGTCAGCCAAAGATGTACAATGATCCAGGGAATGAAGGATAGCAAAGGGGTAGTTCAGGCTTCCTGAGGCTGTGTGGGGTGCGGACGGTGGAAGTCTCCTGGGCTGGGAGAAAAGAGGGAGTGACAGGAGAGGCTGAGGGACAGTCATTCAGAGAAGAGTGCAGGCAGAGGAAACCAACCACTCTTCTAAGAACAAGAGTTCTATAACACGACCAACTGTAAATCAGAACAGAGAGCTCCAGCAGGTAAGCTCCACTGTCAGCCGTGAGTTGAAGTAATGTCCGGAATAGCCTGTGTCGTTTCCTGGGACCTGTTTCCTGCTCTGACAAAACTTGTGTTAAGAGAATGACAAGACTCTCTCAGCAGAGGGGTTTGGGTGTCTGATCTATGTATGTATTTCTCTCTCTCTTTCCTCCACACCTGTTTACCTGCTCACCCCATCTATCTGTCTGTCTGTCTGTCTGTCTGTCCGTCCGTCCGTCCGTCCGTCCATCCATCCATCCATCCATCCATCTATCTATCTATCTATCTATCTATCTATCTATCTATCTATCTATCTATGGTTATAGATTTAAGTACTGTGGTGTCTGGTTCCTTTGTTTGGTTTATCTAAATCATTTGCCAACTGCAGTCCTTTGTTTAACTGTTTTGTGTTTTTAAGGTCAGGTATACATATATTTTTAAATTAAAAATTGATATAAGTTTATATTGTATGCTTATTGTATTTCCAATCTCCTCTTTTCTTGCCCATCCACCCCTCTTTTAGCCTCCTTTGTTCCCAAGCCAGTTTTACTCCTACTTTCATGCCATGCATGCACATATGATTTTATATCTCTATAAAATCTAGGAACCACAAATGAGAGAAAACATTTAGGTGTGTTTTCAAAGTAGACTAGTTTCATGCTGCTGATGACAGACCAGACTAGCCCACACAAAGCCACTAAATGTATATGGAAGAGAAATGTTGCATTATAAAGTATAGGTGGGAGAGAAAATAAGAATGAGGTAACTAGAATTTCCAGATGGAGAGTTGTATATTAGGCCTGGGCATGCAGCATCATAATAAGCATAAGTATTTGATCCTTTATTTTTTTAATTGTTGTTTTGTTTTTCAAGAGAGGGTTTTCCTGTGTAGTAGCCCTGTGGTCCTGCAGCCATTCAGTCCCAAAGAAACACACAGAGGCCTACATTAATCATAAACCAGTTGGCCTATTAGCTCAGGCTTCTTATTAACTCTTACATCCTACATTAACCCATAATTCCTGTCTGTGTCAGCCATGTGACTTGGTACCTTTTATCAGCAAGGCCTTCTTATCTTGCTTCCTCTGTGTCTGGGTGAGGACGACAGACTCAGCCTTTCCTCTTCCCAGAATTCTCCTGTTCTCGTTGCCTCACCTCTACTTCCTGCCTGTCTGGCTACTGGCCAATTAGTGTTTTATTAAACAATACAAGTGACAGGGTACAAGACCATTGTCCCACTGACTGTCCCAGAACTCTCTTTGTAGATCAGGCTGTCCTCAAACTTATAGAGATCCACCTGCCTCTTCTTGCCATGTCTGGCATATTTGAACTTTCATTAGAAGTTTTTTTATTTTTTGCTTGAGTTTTTTTAGTGCTCTTCCACCGCATAGGTCTTTTACTCAATACCTGTTCACCCAGCATATTTAATAAGCATTTACTATGCAGGCACTGTATCATGAGTTGGTGGGAAAATAAAATATATTTCCTGTCTTATTGAATTGGGAGGCACGGGCAGTTAATATGTGGAAAGACATGTCACGACAGTCCCTGCTGAGAAAGAAAACTGGTAGTGGACTGTTTTCATTAGCTCTCTATTGCTGTGATACAACACTATGACCAAAAGCAACTTGGGCAGGACAGGGTGTAGTTCAGCTGTGCTTCCACATCCTACTCCATCACTGAAGGAAGTTGAGGCATGAATAGAAGCAGAAGCCTTAGCAGTGGTCTTCATCCTTCCTCATGGCTGCCACCCTGTAGTACAGTTCTCATGTTGTGGTGAATCCCAACCATAAAGTTATTTTTGTTGCTACTTCATGCCTGTAACTTTGCTACTGTTATGAGTCATAATGCAAATATTTCTGGAGACAGAGGTTTGTCAAAGGGGTCGCGACCCACAGGTTGAGAACCACTACTTACTGGCTTACTCAGTCTGCTTTCTTGCATTATCCAGGACCCCTACACAGGGCTGGTACCTCCCTCCCACATCAGTCGCTAATTAAGAAAATGCTCCCTGGGGCTGGAGAGATGTCTCAGTGGTTAAGAACATGGACTGTTCTTGCAGAGGACCTAAGTTCAATTCCCAGCACCCACATCAGTCAGCTTACGGCTGCTTGTAACTCCGGCTCCACTGGATGACCTTAACTTCAGAAACATGCACCTATATAGGCATACACATGTGCATGTAAATAAATATTAATAAAAGTATTAAAAAGAGAAAATGCTCCACAGGCCAATCTTATGGAGTCATTGACAAACCAACAAAAACCAACCAGGATGTGGAGAGAGAAGAAGGGAGGTGGAAGCATCCAGACTTCCACAGGGCAGCCAGGGAGACGGAAGAGACAGCGTTTCAACACAGACCTGGACAAAGTATGAGAAGCAGCGTGGCTTTGTGAGGGAAGACTAGAGAGAGGGGACCAAGGGGCAGACGTCTGTGTTCTCGAGGGATCCAAGGACTGTAGCAGTTGTGGAGTGCTTCATGGCGACTAAAAAATGGCCTGGCAGGAGGTGGGAGGAGAAAGTGGCTGTGACAGCAGAGAGTAACAGGATGACCAGAATAATTGGACAGGGTATGAATGTTGAGGGGTTTTGTTTTTTAATTTTTACTTTATGCGTGAGTGTTTCGCCTTTATGTATGTCATGTGCCTTTGGAAACAGGGAGTCAGAGCCTCTGGAACTGGAGTCACAGACAGTTGGTAGTTAGCTGTTAGTGTAGGTGCTGGGGGCTGAACCCCGATCCCCTGCAGGAGCAGCACGTGCGCTTAACCACCGGAGCATCTCGCCAACCTCTTGAAGCTGAGTTTTAATCTTGTGCAGTAGATGGTTGGAAGGTCTTCACTAAACTGTGACCGCTTCTGATACAGGGTTTACTCAAGGCTGTCAGGAGTGGCAGTGACCCTGGTTGTTAGGCTGGGGTGGTTGTCACTAGCAGGGTTGCCGTTTTCTCACCGTGTTCAAGGCTTCACCTTCATCTTCTTCAGATACTGGCTTCTGCTTTCTCATTGCTTTAAAAACTACTCACAATTACTCTTTTATATGACATTTATAAAAATGAGAGGAAAGTGATAGGCAATGAATATTCCATATATTGTGCTCTCTGAGGAAAATGTGACAATGGCTAACTGGCTAGCAATCTCTAACTTCAGTATATCAGTATACTATTGCCATTGGAGATCCCAGGGTGATTCTGTGAGTCACTACAAAGGAAGCAGGGCAAGGCAGGGGTAAAGGCTGCAGAGAGAATTTTGTAACACTGTCAATTGTGAGAGAACAGAAACTCATCTCACAGATGGAGTGTTGGCCACACATAGTGACACGTGCCTGTTATCCTGGCACTTGGGAGGTTGAGGCAGGAGGATCTGGAGTTTGAGGCCAGCCTGGGTTACATAGTGAGTTAAAGGCCTGCCTGGATACACAGTAGGAACCTGTTAGAAAAATTGAACTGAACCAGAATTTAAAGAAATGTGTGTGTGAGTGTGTGTATGTGTGTATGTCTCTCTGTGTGAGTGTGTATCTATGTGAATGTATGTGTGTATATTACTATGTGTATGTATATGTGTGTGAATGTGTACATCTCTGTCTGTGTAGTGTGTGTGTGTGCACGTGGATGTGTATATGTCTCTCTGTGAAGTGGGTGTATACATGTATGTATGTATATGTGTGTGAGTGTATGTCTGTGTGTACGTATGAGTGTGAGTGGTGTACGTCTCTCTCTGCGTGTGTCTGTGTGTGTGTCCATCTTCAGGACCTGATGTTGAGATCAAGAGGAGTGCAGAGTGGAGGACTAAAAATGTACCATAGGCTGCAAATAGAGCTCATCCTTTTCGCTCTTTCTCCTTCACATTATGAAAACAAATGTGGGGGGGGGGTGTCTAATGACTGATGTTTTAAACATCAGTGTAATAAAAATTTAAGAATCTTAACGACTCTTATCCTGAAAAAGGCACCACTTTATTGTCACCTGACATTTACTGAATAGCAACTATATATGAGCTTCGTGGTTTCAGATGTGATTTATTTAAAAAGAAGCAACTCCTTTAACACTGGGAGCCTCAGTAGAAAGCTGGGGGGGGGATGCTTAAGGGTCAAAGCACTTACGGCACAAGCATAAGGACCATAGTTGCGGTCTCCAGAGCCCAGGTAAAGGCTAGGTGGGTGTGGCAATCAGACTGGAATCCAAATAGTGGGAAGACAGAAGTGGGGACCCCCAGAGCAGGCTGTTTAGGCAGACTGCCCGTATCCGGCTTCAGCTGAGAGACTCTGCCTTGGTGAATGAAGTGGAGAGCAATTAAGGAAAACAGGGTGTGGCCTCAGGTCTCCCCCTCACATACATGTGCACCTACTCGTATTTGTATACATACAAACACATAACACTACACACACAAACCCCACACATGTACACGAACCTACTCGTATTTGTTTGCTCACACACATGCATACACACTACACATACCCCCCAAACATGTACATGTTCATCTACTCACATTTGTGTGCTCATATGCATACAACCACATACACACATACACAATACATGTGTGTACATGTGCATTCATGAAAAAGAATAAAAAATTTCAGTGGGTGTTACTCACAGGCCTCCACTTCCCGCTAGGTTCCAAGTCAGGCATTTTGCTTGCACTCACTCGATTTCTTTTTCAGTTTATTTGTATGGTGCTGGGGATAGACTCAGGGCCTCATGTGTGCCAGGCAAATGCTCACCACCGAGCTCTATTCCTTTCCCCATTCACCCCTTAAATCCCAAGCAACCCAAAACTTGGTATTGTTTCACTCATTCCACGGAGAGCAAAGTTGTATAGCATTGCAAAGTGAAGGAGTGGCGGAGCTGAGCCTGGAGGTGTTCTGTCAGCTTCCACCCTGTATATTAGTGTGGGTTTCTGCACTAATGGTGAGGAGATACCATGACCATGGCAACTCTTATAAAGGGAAACACTTCATTGGGGTGGCTCACCAGTTTCAGAGGTTTAGTCCATTATCATCCTGATGGGACACAGTGGCATACAGGCAGACACGGTGCTAGAGAAGGAGCTGAGAGCGCTACATCTTGCATGTGTCAGGAGATGAATTGACACTGGGTGTCGAGCATCTGTGAGAACTCAGAGTCCACCCCCACAGTGACATGCTTCCAGCAAGACCACACCTACTCCAACAGAGCCACACCTCCATTCTATGACTTTTGTAGGGAGCCAGGTCCTAGAATAGGAAGGGTCGCCTGTCTAGGAATGACTTTGGGGTGTGAGGGCCTGCGTGGCAGAGAAGTTTCACATGCTCTTTTCCTTTCTTTTGGCAGATGTTGGTGACTGAACCCAAGGCCTTACACATGACAGACAAGAGCTTTACCTACTAATAAACTTATATATAGTTCCAAATGCATAACAACTTTGCCTACATTCTTTGGACCTTAAAGAATAAAGCATAATATTGATTAAAGGTTGTATATTGACACTAAATGGGAAGGACCAGATATGACATCGATAAATGTACCAGGGTCCCAATGCAGTCAACAGAGACTGATGGAATTTGACATTCTTCAGCTGCTGAAAACTCAGGTTGGGTTGGGTTGGGTTGACCCTGCTCTGGAGTCTGTTCGGTGTCCTTCCCTGACCTTTCCCCCTGTCTCTGCCTCTCTCTGTTGCTCTCCCTTCATCTGACAAGAAAGGTAAAGAGTAATCAACAGTTGTATTTAAGTGGAGCCTGAGGCCAGCAAATGTTAAAACAACACCGTGAAGTTACAGATATTAAAACAGTGCCTGGGCGGGAATCTAGCATCAGACGAGGATGACCACAAGGTCGCAGAGCAAGCTCCCTGCTAACATAGAGCATAACCTAAAGGTGTTTAAAGCTTTTGAAAGAGAGAAATCACCCGTGTCTGAAGAAAAGACTGTGACACATCCAAGTGACTATTTGTTTTTCGAGACAGGGTTACTCTGTAGTTTTTGGAGCCTGTCCTGTAACTAGCTCTTGTAGACCAGGTTGGCCTGCCTCTGCCTCCCAAGTGCTGAGATTAAAGCCATGCGCCGCCACTGCCGGGCTCCCAAGTGACTGTAAATGTCCCTTGCGTGTTGCCTTTTGTTTCAGATAGATTCCTTCTTCTAGAGTTTACACTGACTAGAGTCAGTCAAAAATACCCTGGCCATTCTGACTGACCCTTTTGGGTTGATCTACAGTAAACTTTACTTTTTACAATACAAAATTTACTGCCCAGAAGACTTCACATCTACCAGTTTTTGAACATGCAGTGTATGAAGAAGCATGACTTTGAACTGAACAAGCCCCAGAACGCACACGCCAAACCAGCGAAATGGCTCTGTAGCTAAAGGTACTTGCTGCCAAGCCTGACAATATGAGTTCAATCCCCAGAACCCACAGGATGAATGGAGAGTCGATTCCTGCGAGTTGTTCTCTGACCTCCATACCATGAGTGTGTGTGGATAGTCACCAACGACTCGTAGAAACTAAAACAATGAATCTCAAGAACTCATCTGCTTTGCAGTAGACCTAGGCGGTTGTTTTTCTGCAGGAAGGTGCAGGCCTTCTTCAGTGAAAGCCCCTTTGTTTGCTGGGATACTACTTTGGGAAAGTCCCCAGGGCTTTCAGCAACACCCCTCTCTTCTGTTTGTGCTTATCAGTTGTGCAGCTGCCACCCATCGAGGAGCCGTGGTGTCAGGTTACAGTTTCACTAAAAGGTGGTTTTTCTTTTTAAGCTGTGGTCCTGGGGATGGGACTTAAATGTATTTATGCCAAGTAAATAGTTGGAACTATAGACAAAAGTCTTTATACAGAAATATTAATTATTGGGTGAATAATCACAGCTATTTACTGTTATAGAATTTACTCGTTATACATAAAAACTGTAAGTAACTAAAGATGATCATAATTTTGGTTATATATTACTAAAACTGTTAAGAGAGTATGGATACACTTAAGAATATTTTTAAAAATCAAGCTATTTGTAGTGACTTTCCCTAACATTATGGGTGATTTTCATTTCTCTCATTAAGTGTTTTGAAATTCTCTAAAACTTCTACACATATTCTTTTTATGCTTTGTATTAAAAAAAAAAAGATTCGGGCCGGGCGGCGGTGGCGCACGCCTTTAATCCCAGCACTCAGGAGGCAGAGGCAGGCGGATCTCTGAGTTCGAGGCCAGCCTGGTCTACAAGAGCTAGCTCCAGGACAGGCTGTAGAAACTACAGGGAAACCCTGTCTCGAAAAACCAAAAAAAAAAAAAAGATTCTGTGATTCTGTTGAAAAAAACAATTAAGGATGTTCTCTTTGGTTTTTGACACATTGGAAGCAAATTTTCCTTGGATGGTTACCCAGTTAAATGGTCACTCTTTGGTGCTGCAGTGTGAATTAATTTACATACTTCTTTGTAGCTAGGAGCCAGAGAAAGAAAACAGAACAGGAAGGTTGTATACACCAGTATAATCCAGGCTGGATTCTTTTCTCTTCTGATTCTTAAAGAAATTAAAACATTTTCATTGGGCTCCTAAGGGACATAGCACTGTTAGTATGTGACATGCTTCATAGTGCCCTGCGTCAGGGAAGAGGCACAGAGGCTTAGGGACCAGACACTGGACAGAGGTGGAATTCCTGTTCTGTACTCTGTTTTTCTTAGTCTGTCCTGAGATTACACCAGCACATGGTGGGCTCCTAAAAGTTAGGATGAAACCTTGCCTCCTGGGCCTCCTGTAGCCTTGAGAACTTTTGTGTATTGTTAGTCCTGTGTGATTTAGTTTTAATTGTCTACAGGACCCACAATCACCTCAGAAGAGAATCCCAAGAAGGGATCAATCTACATTGGGTCCACGGTGGGGAGGGGCGCATGTCTTTGTGGGGTGGCTTTACTCAGTGATGTAGGAAGACACAGCCCACTATGGGTGACACCACTCCCCAGCCAGGGGTCCTGACCTGTATGAGAGAGGAGCAAGCGAGCAGGTCAGCAAGTTTGCAGCCAGTGTCCTCCACTCCCGACTGTAGGTGTGACACCACTGTTTGAAGCTCTTGCCTTGACTTCCCCACAGCGATGGCCTGTGACGGGAATTTAAGCTGAAATAAACTCCTTTATCTAAGCTGCCTTTTGTCAGTGGGTTTTATTGAAGCAATGAAAATGAAACTAGGACACTTTGTATGGATAACCCAGATTTTAAGTTATTCAGAGTTCTCACCAAGTCCTGTGCTAAAATGTGCCTCACATTCCCAAGGCCTTTTCTGTGTGTGTGTGTGTGTGTGTGTTACACAGATAGTGTAGGAGCATGTGAATGGGTGCATATATGTGTGTGCATTCATGTGGAGCCCGATCGACAGCCTTGGAAACTGTTCCCTAGATGCTGGCTATGTTTTCTTGAGACAGGGTCTCTCACTAAGAAGGTTCATTTGACTGGTCATGAAACCAGGGATTTGCTTGTCTTTGTCTCCTTAGGACTGGAATTATAAACACATACCATCCTGGCTAGCTCTTTACCCTTTTAATGTAGGTTCTAGGGATCAAACTCGGGCCGTGCCTGTGGGGCAAACACTTTACCAAGGAAGTTATCTGACCAACCTCCCAAGTTCATTTATTGCTTTCCTTTTTCTGTTTTGGTCCCAAGGCATTTTATTGGAAGATGTGATAAATGTGACTTTCTGTTTGGGGTCAGGGGCTGAGAAGGCATGGTGACCACTAGTCACCATGACTGGTGGTCATTTTTAAAGAAAAAGGAGAAAGAAGGTTTTACTTTAGGTACTTTGGATTTCATGTTAAGTTCTCTACCATGTAGCTGTACCCCAGCTCTCTGGACTGGCACTATATGTTCTTAACAAGATTGTCAATAACTATAACTAATATCTATCTATATCTACTATCTATTTATCTATCATCTATCATCTATCTATCTATCTATCTATCTATCTATCTATCTCTATCCATCTCTCTCTCTCTCTCTCTATATATATATATATAGTGGGATATATATGTATATATACATACATACACGTGTATGTATGTATATATATATATATATATATGGAGAGAGAGAGAGAGAGAGAGAGAGAGAGAGAGAGAGAGAGAGAGAGAGAGAGAGAGATGGATGTCAGACTCCCGGACTCTGGGAGTCAGCATGAAGATGATGGTTGATAGCGTGAGTTGTCTGGATGAAGAACAGTGGTACGGGACAGAATCCCAGACAGCCATCAGAGGATGCCGCAGAGCGACCTGGAAACAGGAAGAGAAGAGGCTGAAGAGAATGAAACTGACACCAAGAGAGGAAGCATTTTCTGAAGGAGCAATGGACTTGGTTTCTGCAGGTTTGGAGACATTTAGCAAAATCGGGATGAAAGATAAGACAATGTGCAAAGTCATAGTTACCGACAATCTTGTTAACACAGTGCCAGCCTAGGGAACTGGGGTATAGCCGCATGGAAGGGCACTTAACCTGGCACATGCAAGGCTCTGGATGTAAACTCACACTAGATGAGTAGAGTTTACAGTTAGATTGAGAAAGCAAGCAAGAGTATTCCAGTGAGACTCTGTGATAGGGAAGAACAAGCCTGAGTCGGCGTTATTATTGGGTGGTTTCATCTGTAAGAAGGGAGATGGTGGGGCGTGTGCACATGGAGGGATTGTGAACTTGGTTTGTGCTTCCCAAGCTCACAGGTTGAAACCACAAGGCCCAGAACGAGACATCCTTTGAGAGCAGTTTTGTCAGTGTAGTTAGTTAAGACGAAGTCACAGTGGTCTGTGGCATGTTCCAAATCTAGCAAGATGGGTGGTAGTGTGGTACGATTCAAGTGTGTCCTCCAAAGTTTCTTAAGTGATGTTTAGTGCCAAGTGTGGTGGTGTGAAAGGTTTGGGAACTTGGGTAGCGGCCCTTAAATGGATGAATGGAATCTGTGGGGGGGGGATCCCTAGGCCTTGAGAGTGAGCCTGAGTACTGAATGGGTTTTCTTGGGTTTGAATTTGTGATATGGTCTTTTCTTCCACATCAGTTGCTCCTAATATTGCTTTTAGTACTAGGCAAGGCACCCAGGAAGGGCTTCACTTGGCTTCAGCCAGTGCCTGCCCAAGTCCTTTTAGCATTCAGAATTGTGAGCTAAGGAAGTCACTTCCTTTATAATGTTTCCATATCCTGATTATGTCATTAGTGTAGAAAATAGACCATTGGCATTGGCATTCTTATAAAAAAGGAAAATTTAGGCATGAATGTACAAACAGGGAGACTTTCGTATGAATGTAGAGGCAGAGCTTGGGATGACGTGACCATAGCCAAGGATCACCAAAGGTTGCCAGAAAGCCACCAGAACCTAGAGGAGAAGCCTGGGTCAAACACCTCTGTGGCATCTTTAGGGCGAAGACTTTTTCAGACACTTTTAACTCAGACTGTTAGCACTAAAGGTTTAAACTACTCTGAGACAGTTGTTTGTGGGTCTCTGTGCTATCAGCCATTGTGGTCAGGGAGAGAGAAGGAGAAGAAGGGGGAGTGAGGAGAAACAGAGAGCGGGGTGGAGAGCTAGTTCAAGTTCTGGTTCAGAGTTAGTGCAGTATTCTGCCTAGTGACCATTTTGGGAAATGAACCACAGACAACACTGTCATGCCTGTAAATCAGAGGAGTTGACATTAGGAGGACTGTGGTCTTGTTTGAGTAGGAAACATCCTCCACAGGCTCTTATGTTAAAGCCAGACCCCACTTGGTGATACTATCTTGGAAGGTTCTGGAAACTTTACGCGGCCTAGTGGGTGACTAGAGCTTGGGAGATGTGTCCCTGGGAGCTTTCTCTCTTCTCCTGGGAACCCCTTTTTTTCCTCTCTCTTTGATTCTTGGCTGTGTGTTGTGAGCTATTCTGCTCTGCCTTGCCTCTGTTACTGTGGCCTGAATAATGAGAGATTATGAATTATCACCCCTATTGTTTATGTCAGGCATTATGTCATCATTAATGAAAGTTCTGATAGAGGCCATGCCCAGGGTTTTGGTGGCTTGCTTTCTATCTAGAGGTAATTTCTGTATTCCGCCCTCTAGAGACAAAACTTAACAGTGAGCTTTAAAAACATTGATCTCTTCTCTGTTGCATAAGACCAATAAAATCTAGTATCACAAGGCTTAATTCATAACGCTTTCAGAGCTAGCAGTTACCGTAAGACGACGGTATAAATCTGGGAGTATTGACGGAAAGCGTTCACACCGATGTTTTCAGATACCTCAACTGGAGCAGGAAAGTGGGAGGGAACGGCTAACAAATTGCACTCAACAGTAGTTTAACAAATTGATTTCCACTAAAATGAAAATGAAGAAAGATTCATATCTTGGCTGAATATTAATTCTTATGCTCTTTATAGCGAGCCAAATTAATCTTTAGGGTGAAATTCATAAGTCAACCAAATGAAAACTACATGCTCCAACAAGAAGAGTTGGAAATGTATTCGATGAGATTACGCTGTTGCTTGGCTCCCAACTTGCTCTTCATGTATTAGTTTTTTGGGGATACCAATGTATTCCCAGATGATTGCTACCTTATTTACTTTGTAAATGATCTATGATGATGATTGTGTTAAAGGGATACAAAGAATGTTCTAGACAGGAGAGAGGCTGTTCTGTGTCCATGCCCAGGAAGGTTGGGTATGAGGAAAGTTAATGGCGATGTGCTGAGTGAGGGAGGGGAGAAAGAGGCAGTCCACAGGCAGCCTGAAGGCCCTCAGAAAGCAATTCCACAGGGAATTCTGCACACAGATGGCTCTGACTCAAGCTGAAGTCCCAGCTCTCTCCTGGGCTTCCAACTTCATTCTGCAGTTTTTAAACTTGCCAGGCCTTGCAATTTCATGAGCCAGTTCCTTAAACTAGCACCCATTTCTCCCACTCCCTCTCTCCACACTCCGTGCAGCACACATTTATACAGATATTATTCCTTCTGTTTCTCTAGTAGAAGTAGACGGTAGTGTATACCTAAAGTCATTATGGATTATTTTTCATTTTTCTTTTTAAAAGTTATTTGTTTATTTTTATTTTATGTGCATGGTTTATTTTGCCTGCACATATGTCTGTGCAGCATGCAGAGTCCAGATCTCCTGGAACTGGAGTTACAGGAAGTTGTGAGCTACCATGTGGGTGCTGGAAGTTGAACCAGGGTCCTCTGGACGAGCAACCAGTGCTCTTAACCACTGAGCCATCTGTCCAACGCCCTATAGATTCTTAATATGTACCTTGAGGGGGTCGCCAATTCTGCCTGTCACTGACTCTGTCAGATTCATCAAGATGACCGTACCCCAGTTCCCCCACGTATATGCTCTGTGATATGGGCAGTTAACATACTCTCGATTTCTTCATTGATAAAGTGGGACAGATGTGTGGCTTCAGGTTGTGATTATGTGAGAATTCAATGAGATGGTAGGAAAGCCTTTAGCGCGGTTCCTGACACTAGCAACTCCTTAGTAAGCATTGCTCTTTCCAGACATCTGTCGAGCCGACTGTTTTTGCATCACCGTGACAAAATACATGGCAGAAACAATTTAAGAGAAGAAAATTTTATTTTGGTTCTACGGTTCAGGGGGTTTCAGTCAATCATAGTGGAAGATACATGGCGGAGAGGCTCAATCCACAGCAGTGAGGGCTTGTGGTAGATGTTGCTCACGTCACAGCACACGGAAACTGGGAGTGAGGCAGCAGCTGGATCCTCTGGAGGCCAGCCCACATGGTCAGTGCTAGACCCTGCCCCCTAAAGGCTCCAGTATCCCCAGATAGCATCAGAGATGCTCAAAACATGAGCCTGCAGGGATGTTCCAGACTTAAAGCTCAATGCCTCCTGTCTTAGGGTTACTGTTGCTGTGATGGAAACATCATGACCAAAAGTAAATTGGGGAGGAAAGGGTTTATTTGACTTTTCTGTTTGCACTGTAGTCCACGACCGAAGGAAGTCAGGACAGGAACTCAGACAGGACTGGAACCTAGATAGGAACTGATGGAGAAGTGCTGCTTACCGGCTCTCTATCCATGGCTTGCTCAGAACCCAGGGCCACGAGCTTGGGGATGGTCTCTCCCCTAATGGGTTGGGCTCTCCCTCATCATCCACTAATTAGGAAAATGCCCTATAGGCTTGCCTACAGCTGGATCTCATGGAGGCGTTTTCTCAGTTGAGGCTCCCTCCTCTCCAGGACTCTAGCTTGTGTAAAGCTGAACCACACAAGCCAGCACAGCCACCTGATATTACAGAGAAGCCTTAAAGCACATGTGTTGGAGAGACCTCAAGGATGGTGTCATATTAGAGTCGTGGTTTTCAGCCTGTGGGCTGTGACCCCCTTGGGGGGGTTCAAGGACCCTTTCAGAGGGGTCATATAAGACCATTGGAAAACACAGGTATTTACATTATGATTCATGGCAGAAGCAAAATTAGAGCTATGAAGTAGCAATGGAAATTTTATGATGAGAGGGTCACCACAATGTGAGAAGCTGTATTAAAGGGTCACAACTTTAGGAGGGTTGAGAGTCACTGTAGTGGAGGGTGTGAGATTGCCGTGGGGGGGGGGTCAGGATATCATATCATAGTAAACCATGCTCATATTTCTCCAGCGAAGTGCACCACAAGGAGCTGAGTTCATTACCAGTCTCATATAGGCTCAGGTTTTCCCACCAAATGGGTTGGGGGCTTAAACTTAGTTTACAGAGCTTTCTGGGTTTTGGTATTTGGAATTAAGGATTTTAGACCTTTTCCTATGATGGCATCCTCAAGAGGCCTCAACATGATTTGGTTCGCTGGGTACAATTGCTGAAACATAAATGGTAACGAGAAATTTCTTTTCATGCAAAACACAAACAATGATATCAGTTGCTCCATGGGACCTCCTGTGGTTTTTGGAGAGTTAAGCCGTGATGTTAGGGTGGAGGGCATTCACCTGTGCCGTTTGTCACAGCAAAGGGTGTGTCCACACATCACACTAAATCTCACTTGGTTTATACCCAAGCTTCTAGAGTGGGGCACCCAGACAGTCAATGTGCTGGAAAGAATCCAGGGGCCATAGATTGCGGGGCAGTGGGGAAAGCTATTACTGGATTCTTATAACCATTTCATGTGTACTTTCTGAGCATGTTCTCTCTGCCAAATATTATAAATTCTGCCTGCATAAGCTTTTATTGTTTATCTGATGGTTCACAGGTACTGCTGCCTTCTGCAGCCCTGTAAGGAGGTGCAGTAAATATTGTCATCCTGGCCTGACTGCTGAGGAAGCAAAGTCTTACAGAGGTTAAGAGTCACTTGAAGGCACGGAAGTAGTTGATATGAGACAACTCTCTTCTATGGTGCACGTGTTAGAGGTTTATGTCTTGTGAAAGCGAGAGTGAACACATATTTTAAACCAGTAATACTAATACTAATAATACTAATAATCAGTTTTGCAGATCATGGCCGGATGTCAGATGCAACTGAAGTGGTTTCGGCGCATATCTTCTCATGGAGCCTTCTTGGTCTAGGGTAGTTAATCAGATGTTTCAGAGGATAAAGGGCTGCCACGTGCCTTGCCCACTGCCCTGTGTCTTTCTCAACACCCGCATGACCAAGGATTTAGTTTCATAATGGCTGCAAGCCTGGCTGCTGTACCTTTCTGGGAATTAGCATTCTTGCCCAAAGTCAACATTGCTTCATGGGGACGTGCCACATTGAAAGCCCGAGAAGGGGAGAGAAAACACCGTTCCTCTGCCTGGATTGTGGACAACCCTGAAGGAGCGTTCCTGCCTCACACCCTCTGTGGGGCTGGCTGAGTCTATAGTGTGACTTTGCCGCAGCCTATTTCTCTCTCCACCTTTTCCTGCCTCCAAATCCTCCTCTGCACCCCAGAGTCTACTTGTTGGGGAGCACAGCATGGAAAGCTAAGACATAGAAGGTGGTGGAAAGTCTGTAGCTGAGAGGCCTTTACTACATAAGGAAAGAGCTACTTCTGAGGTCTGCCATCTTTGGTCATTAATAGGAGAACAGAAAACGACCCCCTCTTGGATTCCCTGCACCTGTTCACTGAGAACACCCTAACATTTGCTATTTCCGTTTATTTACTAGCATTCTCCCTCATTTTAATTTATTTCCAAATTTGAGCAGCCAAGTCTACTTGAACCAATTTTGTGACTAAAATTTGTTGTAGAACAGACAGTTATGAGAGGAACTTGAAGGCCGCAGCGTTTTTCTGGAACAGGAAGTGGAGATCATTGCAGCAGAATGGAGTCCCTCTGGTAATGATGCATGGGGCTGTAATGATGGGAAGGGGGAATCACTTAACCATGCAAATTGAACACAGGAGAATTCTGTAATAATGACCCGAGGCCCTAGCATTCAGGAGAATAAAATGGTGGGCCTCAGAATGAGGTTCCTCCAGCATGCACGGCATTGATCTAGTGTGTGGCTTGGGTTTGTCACCCTGGCTTGAGTCTCCGCCAGAGCAAGAGTTAGTTTCATCTCAGCAGTCCATTTGCTCCTGGGAGGGCGATACCAATCAGCATGTTTGATAACCTGCCATGAGATAGTTCTGAACAAGAGTTGTTTCTGACAAAAAGGTGATGACTTAATTTGAATCTGTTTCCAGGTTGGAGCCATTGTGTTTGTAAAGAAAAGGAAGCAGAGGACAGGCTGGCACTCCTGGCATCTCCCCCCCACCCCCTGTCTTCTTGAATATTTTCTACCAAGCGACTGCTTTGGATAATAACAAAAATGATTTCACTATGGGAAAAAATGCAGAGTAAAGAATCTGGGGCTGTTTGATTGGCTCATAATGAACATAAAGGACTTCGTGCTTGTTGAATGGCAGATTGAAATCCGGTGTGCATTCATGCAGATCTTATGCGGGTGGTATTGGATTGGACCACAAATTAGTGCTGGCATTAATGAGATGGAAGCTGTAAAATACAGAGTTCCAATAACCATGATCTCCGATCAGGCCAATTGAAAGCCCCCAGACCATTCAGACAAGTTCCGCGGCGAGAGTCGAGCAATAAACAACAGAGACAGTCAAAATGGGGAGGAAACAGAGACTGTGTAACCGACTGGGCTGGGGTCTGAAAGCTGGGTGAAGACAACGTTAGTGCACAGCTGAGTGACAGAGCTGGACTGTGGACAAGAATGGTGTGTAGACACAGACACTATTTAAATGCAGTGCAGCGGTCAGAGGGAAAGATTGCACCTCCAACGTCATAGGGAATTTTGTGCAGATCGGGAAGTGGCCCGCGTCACCACACCTTTGTGCGGCTGTGTTGTGAATGACTGCTTGTAGTACCCCTTCACCTATGTTATGGGTTCGCTCTCGCAGCGTCTTCCTGTGAATAGTAAAACACGTCTGTGTTCTGTCGGTTTATGATTTCCATGGCCACAAGAGGTATAAAGTCTTGTGTGAGGCACCTCCTCCTCCTATTAACTGCTTGTGAGCTCTCCTAAGTAATTTATTTCAAAGAGCATGGTCTGGAGGAAAAGGCCCCCTCCCCAGCTTATCGAGGTCCACGCGGCAAGGAGAACAAGCGCCCTTATGGCGCCGTTGGGTGATCCCTTTGAGTCGATAGATGGATGAAAGACACCGCCTGACATGTTTTAGTACTTAGACGCCATCTGAATTCTTGGATGACCTTAGTCTGCAGATCTTATCTCCAGTCGTTGTCCCTGTGTTTCCTACTGAGAGAGGCTAGCTACATCGATGAGAATGCGAGAATGTGTCTTCAGAGGCACCTACTGGTTTCCCAGAATTCCATTGGTGGCTACCCGGACTGCCTTCTAGGATTTGTTTCAGGAGAGCCGAATGGTACATCTACCCTTGGTGTCTTTTCCTCCTTTCCTGTCCCTCTCAGGAAACCATGGGTCATGATAATTGCTCCTTATCCACCCCGCTTATTGTCCAAGGCACACACAGTGGTGTCTGTATGTATTCCTTTGCAGTGTTGCTATAGGAGATTGGAGAAATTATTTCTTTCTCCTGATGCTCGCCACCTTGATTTTCAATACTCTCATTTTTCATACAGAGTATGCTTAGTAAATGTTGAAATAAATGAACCACCTTGCCAGAGAGAAGCTGTTCTATATTTATACAGGAGCAATAAAACAAAAAGAAGTTATATTTACAGTCTTAGATTGAAAAAGCTGCGAAGACCTGTAGAGATCAGCTCGGCCCCTGTACCCTTTCC
Source organism: Arvicola amphibius (assembly GCF_903992535.2). Classification (NCBI taxonomy): domain Eukaryota; kingdom Metazoa; phylum Chordata; class Mammalia; order Rodentia; family Cricetidae; genus Arvicola; species Arvicola amphibius. The sequence continues at coordinate 35,087,511 of NC_052047.1, read as the reverse complement.
ACTGTTTACATTGAGGAGAAACAGAAATCAGGGGGGAACTGACTTTCCCAGTGTGTCCTGGTTAGTGGGTAGTTTACTGAAGATGCATTGTGAACTCTGGTCAGTGTCTGTCCCCTTACATGCCTTTATAAAGGATAAAGACAATAAAGAGGCTCTACTAGCGAATCCTTTCTGTCAGGTATGGGTTTTTAGTTAGTTTGTTTTGTTTTTGTTTTTCGAGACAGGGTTTCTCTGTGTTGCTTTGTTGCCTGCCCTGGAACTAGCTCTCGTAGACCAGGCTGGACTTGAACTCACAGAGATCTGTCTGCCTCTGCCTCTGCTTCCCGAGTGCTGGGATTAAAGGCGTGCGCCACCACTGCCACCTGGCTCTGTACTGAGAATTTAAGAGATCGCATCCAGGAAGAGATTGCAAGGCACCCTGAGCTGACTAGTAGAGAATCAGACTCTAAAGGTCAGAAGAGGCCCCGAGGCCACCATGATCTGAAGTTTTACTCTCCATCTCTGATGTCCCGACAAGCAATCACACTGTTGGAACACTCATGGTCTCTGGATAGTGTTGACTCAGGATTTGACAGAGGTCCATTGTCCTGGATCCTTCATGGCAGTGTCCAAATCCAGCTTTCTGGAGACACTTGGAACAACCCAGTTTCTAGCTTCTATCAGTCCCTGTTTGTCTCCTGTGTATGGTGGTTTGAATAAGAATGGCTCCTGTAGGCTCATATATTTGAATGCTTGGTCATAAACCAGTGGCACTACTTGAGAGGGATTAAGAGGTGTGGCCTTGTTGGAGTAGGTATGACCTTGTTGGGCCTGGGCTTTGAGGTTTCAAAAGTCTAAGCCAGGCCCAGTGTCTCTCTCTTCTTGTTGCCTGTGGATCCAGATGCAGAACTCTCCGTTACTACTCCTGGACCATGCTTGCCTGTGTGCTGCTATGCTTCCCACCATGATGTTAATGGACTAAACACCGGAAACTGTAAGTCAGTCCCAATTAGAGGCTTTCTTTGATGAGAGTTGCTGTCTCTTCTCAACAATAGAATATTGACAAAGACACCGTACTTCTTTCCTCCATTAACAAGTCTTTTAATTTAACAATTTTTTATTTTATGTGCATTTGTATTTTCCCTAACATATGCCTTTGCACCACGTGTATGTCTAATGCCCATAGAAGCCAGAAAATGACATTGGGTCCTTTAGAACTTCAATTACAGACAACTGTAAGTTGCCACATGGGTGGTGGCAGTTCAACTCAGGTCTACTATGGTATCCTTTAACATCCAAGTCATCTCTTCTGCCCCATCAATAATTCTTTTTTTTAAATATTTATTTATTTATTATGTATACAATATTCTGTCTGTGTGTATGTCTGCAGGCCAGAAGAGGGCACCAGACTTCATTACAGATAGTTGTGAGCCACCGTGTGGTTGCCGGGAATTGAACTCAGGACCTTTGAAAGAGCAGGCAATGCTCTAAACCATTAAACCTTTTCTCCAGCCTCTCATCAATAGTTCTTTAGTCAATGTTTTCCAACCTTTAAGCCACTCATCATACACTAAAAATGATTTTTTTTTTTTTTGAGACAGAGTTTCTCTGTGTAGCCCTGGCCTGACTTGGAACTCATTATGTAGCCCAGGCTGGCCTCCAACTCAGAGATTGGCCTGTCTCTGTTTCTGGAGAGCTGGGATTAAATCCATGCACCACCACAGTGGCAAGGGTTCATGAAGTTCTTAACCCAGACTTGCTATTGAAGGGCTGGTGGTGGAGGTCAGTTGGTAAAGTGCTTGCCTAAAATCCACAAAGCCTAACACTCCACGGTGGGCACATTTCTGACAAAATATCTGACAAGAAGAACACTTACAAAGGTTTATTTTGGCTTACAGTTCTAGAGGATCCTGCTCATCGTGATGGGGAAGAAAGATGTGATGGTAGGAACAAGGGGTGCTAAGTCACACTGCATTTGTGATCAGGAAGCAGAGAGAGATGAATGTGGGTGCTCAGCTTGCTCTTTCCTTTTCACCCAACCTGTCAATGTCGTACATTTTCTAGGTGGGTCTTGCTCAGTAAGAACTCTTGAAACACCCTCATGGACATAAGCAAGTGTGTTTCCTAGGTGATTCGAAAGTCAGTCAATTTGGCAATGACCATTAACCATCACAGTCAGTATATTCTAAGTGCTAACTTTGGGAGCACGAAGGCCATACTCAGGCCCCACTGAGCTTCGACAGGCTATCTGGGCCAATATTGGCGTACCTCTAGCTGTCTTGCATCCTGCTCAAGGGTTGAGGGATTAAACAGCAGCAGACATGGCTCTCAGTTACCTAGACTACCCTGGAATGGCAAAACGAAAGGACCAGAAGATCTGCTTTTCCCAATGGTTTCCGTGACAGGGATTGAAGGGCTTTCTTCTTCACCATTGTCTCTCTGTCATGTGTATGACTGATTTGTGTGTGTGACCCTTTCCAAAGTATGATACTCATACCCGAACCCCAGCTGTGCCCCAGTCAGCAAACGAAACTCACTGTGACCCTCACCTCTCGAGACAGACACTCGCTTCTAAGGCAAATGGCAGGGATCCATGAACCTTCCTGAGTGTTATGTACTTTAAGTAGGGTAACTTTGTGAACAAAGATTAATCTTGAGGCTATAAGTGTTTGAAGTAAAAAAGCCAGTGGTTGGTGAATGGAGCCAGAAAATGATAAACAGCAGACGTCAGTAATATTGTGATGGTGGTAGCTATGACAACAGACCTCAGTAATGGCTGTGTTTGTTGGTGGTAGCTGTTACAACAGACCTCAGTAATGGTTGTGATGATGGTAGCTATGACAACGGACCTCAGTAATGGCTGTGTTTGTTGGTGGTAGCTGTTACAACAGACCTCAGTAATGGCTGTGATGGTGGTAGCAGTGACAGTGGACCTCAGTCATACTGTGATGGTGGTAGTTGTGGCACCATAAGACTGTTCCTGCTTCTCTCTGAAAAGCTGTTCTTCCCAGCTCTCTTCAGTCAGAACACTTTCTAGCAAATACCTATTTCTTTTCTTATAATAAAACACAACATTTTTTATTATATTATTTTTTATTTACTGGCTACTTTTAAGTGTATAATATCATAGCATTAAGTACATGCATGTTGTCATATAACCATCACCACCATCCATTTCAAGAGTTTTCAGGAAAGAAACTTTAAAACATCAAGCAATAATCTGGCCTTGAACCCCCTTGGGTTCTGATAGCCTCCATTCTACTTTCTGCTTCTAGAGATTTAACTATAGATAGGTCAGATACGTCAGATAAGCGTAGCTATCTATTTGTCCTTTTTTGCCTTGTTTCACTTAGCACATTATCTTCCGGACTCATCCATGCTATAGCGTGCGTCCCCTGCTCTTAAGGTTGAGTCAGAACCCCCCGTTTTCTTCTATGCATGTGTTGTTTTGGTCCCCCTGTCAGTGGACACCTGTGTTGTTTCTCTCTTTTTCCGCTACAAATATTGATGCTGTATGTGTGAGACAGAAATCTGCTCACACGCCTGCCTTCTTTTCCTCCAGGCGTATTTCCAGGCACAAAATGGATAAATTTAATGTTAATTTTGTGCCTAATTCTTTGAGGAAGCTCTCATACACTATGAGTTTTCACAGCAACTGAGTCATCTTCTGCTCCTACCAGCAAGCATACAGGGATTCTAATGTCTCCAAATCCTCTGCATTACTTGTTACTTTCTATTGCTTTGTTAATAGCCATCCTAATGGGTGTGCAGTGTATCTCGCTGAATATCCCTAATGATGAGTTTTGGGGAACATTTCTCCGTGTGTTTATTGGCTGTTTGCTCTCCATACTCCTTGTTTAGGAAGAGTACGCAGCCCCCCCCCAACTCAGACAGGCTACAAATTCATGCAAAGGAAGCCACAACCTAAGATAGGAAGAGGTGGTTTTCTTCATGTTTGTTTTTAAAAATATTCATTTCTTTTATGTGGGTGCATGTTGTGCCCGCATGCATGTCTATGCACCATGTATGTACAATGCACAGGGACAACAGAGAAGGTGCTGGATTCCCTGGGACTGGAGTTATAGACAGTTGGAAGCTATTGCATGGGTGCTGGGAACTGAACTAATGTCTTCTGCAAGAGCAGTGAGTACTCTCAATTGCTGAGCTCTTTTTCCAGCCCTTTTGCAGACTTAATCAAGAGGGGTTGACCTTACCTTCCAGTCACCCCACTGTAGTTAGTGCATGATCACAAGCAGTCTAGGTCTCCAGTCGATAGAACAGAGATTGCCAACCATTTTCTGTGGAAGTTTTTTCAGTATTGAAAACAGAACTCTGAGATCCAGTGCCTGGGATTCCTGGCACAATACCATTTCCCCCAGATTGCTTTATAATTATTTCTTCAAGTGTCTGCCTCCCGACTAATGTGACATGTGGAGCAAGGCATAGGTCAGAGTCTTCCTTGTCTCCAGAGTGCCTGGCACGGTGCCTGAGAGCAAATATTTATTGAGCGCCATCTGTGTGCCAAGCACTACTCTGGGGACTTGCAGAGACGGCAAGGAAAAGACGCCTGCTCTTGCTGAGGAAGCCTGTGCACCCCCCGTCATTTCCCAGTCTCCCTCCTACCCAAAGGCTGGTGTTCTTCTCTGTGTGCTCTGTGATTAGTAATATGTGGGGAAAAGAATCATTCAGAGAGAAAATATGAACTGTCAGATGAGAATGAAATTATAAGTGGTAAGAGGAGAATTAAATTAAGAGCAGTAAGCATCATGGATTTATAAAAACAAGTCATGTCAGACAAACTTAATTGCTTTTCCTGATAGAATTACCAAATTAGGGGGTGGCAGGGTACAGCATCCTGAGAGCAGTTTCCTTCAATGACCAGGTAATGAATATTATTTTTGAAGTTAGCAGAGCCTTTTGAAATAGAATCTGTTGGAATAGTACAAAATGAATTCAAATTGGCTTTGATGTGAGTCTGGTTGGCTGACTTGACAACAGATTGAAGAGCAGAAAACCTTAGGCATCCATCCACAAACAACATGGCTCCACAGAGCTTACAGGCACTGCCTGACAGGCTGGGGGAGTCTCCTTCAGAGGGACTTATCATGATTAGGATGCTTTGGTGGGGGCGGGGGACATTTAAAAGACAATTGGAGACAAATTACAGCACCTGGGGAAATCATTGCGTGCCGTTCAGAAACAAGCTGTTTCTGTGTTGTCTTTGTAATAACATGGCCCCTGGAACGAGGAGACCCAATATTGTGGGTAGATCTTCAAACCTTTGGCACTTGAAAAGCAGAAGGAGCTTGGAGAACATCTAGGAGCTTGTTAGCAATGTAGTCTCTTAGCTGGGTGTAATGGTGCACGCCTTTAATCCCAGCACTTTGGAGGTGGGCAGATCTCTAAGAGTTCAAGGCCAGCCTGGTCTAAGTAGTGAGTTTCAGAAAAGCCAGAATTATGCAGTGAGACCCTGTCTCCAACAACAAAACAAAACAAAACAAAAATACAGAGTCTTGGGGCTAGGAAGATAGATCAGGTGATGAAGTGGTTGCCTGGCAAGTGTGGGGACCTGACCTCAATCCCCAGAACCTATGTAGCAAAGGTAAAGAAGCAGGTGTAGTGTCATGCATTTGTATGCCAATGCTGGGCTGAAAGAGATAGGCAGACCCCTGGGGCTCACTGGCCAGCTAACATAACCCACTCGGCAAGAGACCTGTCTCAAAAGATCCAAGAGGAGAGAGAGCTCCTGAATGGTGTTACTGGAGGTTGATCTCTGACCTCCACCTGCACATACATGACCTCCACAAGAACACACACACACACACACACACACACACACACACACACGCGTGCGCGCCCTACCCCAGTGAACTGAATCTGCGTTATAGCCTACGCCTCCCACCCCCACCCTTTCACAGTGATTCACAGGCATTCTGTAGGCTGAGAAACCCTACTGGGGTTATTGTATACTAGCCAGTGTGACTTGGGAAGACTTTAAACCTTCCTTCCTCTTGTGTGTGGATCTGGTGCTGACGGAATAAAGCAGGATTCAACCCCAGGCTCAGTCGTTCCACTGTTTCCCTCCAGCTGGTGGAGCTGATGCCACTGCATTCTTGGTGAAGCTCCTTGACTTCAGCAGGTCCTGCTGTCTTCCAGCAGAGTATAAGGCCTAGAGGAGTTGCTAGGAAATGTGCACTTGCATTCAAAGGGTTCGCCTCTCTGAGAATACAAAGCCACTGGGCACAACTGCGGGATAAGAGTGGAGAAACTCCATTACTTGTCACAGAAAGGAGCACATTGTAACAAGTCTCAGAGCAGTGTCTCCAGCAAGCAAAGCCAGTTGGCACGCACTAAAGCAAAAGTAACCTCTTATCTCACACAGAGAGAGGCAGGTGCATTCTTGAGCTTGCTCGGCTTAAAGTGGTGCTCCTGCATACATGCGAGTTCAGAAAACAAATGGCAGATGGGAATACCTCCGGTCAAAGAATTTTGTATTAAAATAAGAGGTTTACGCTAGGTCACCTAAAGGGGAAGAATGGCTTGGGGATGTTGATTTGTGTCTTGCAAGTTTCTCTGGAAGTCCTTACAGGAAACAAGAAGCCACATCAGAGGCGCACTAAGAGTCCCTGGCAGGGGCAGTGTCTCCCGGCAAGCACAGGTGATTGAAAACTGTCCAGTGGCCAGCGCTTCACCACAGCTGTTCTATCAAGATCTGGAAATCCGATAGCCGAGAAAGGAACTTTTTAATCTTTGTACACGTTGTCCAAGAATCCTTTCTTCCTACTTTTTGTATGTGCCTAAATACACATAACATAAAGTTTACACATAACCTTAGCCGTTTTTACCACCTTAGCCATTTTTAAGCATATGGCTCAATGGCCTTAAGTACATTCACACCTCTGTGGTTAAGGAATAAGTGAGCGGGAAGATGGCTCAAACCCTGGGACCCATGTGATGAAAAGAGAGGGACTACAAATGCACGCGTGTCATGCACATGACATGACCCCAATAAATAGATACAGAAATGAACAAATGTTTTAAAAAGAAGAAGTAGGTCTCCCTTGTCTCTGCCCCACTCTCTGGCAACCATATTTATTAAGGCTTCCGCTTGCTATGAGTTTGTCTATTCTAGGCACCTGGCATAAATGGAACCACACAGCATTTACCCTTCAAAGGCCTTTTTTAATAATATCTTTCTGAATTAGGAAGCCATATAAACCACATGATAATGTTTGTTAAAGTGAACCGTTTTCTATCTAATTTAAAGAGAAGTATGATTGAATCTTGGTCTGTTTAAATCACAGAGACACAGTATAGATAGATTGTCTGCTTCAGGCTCCTGACTTTTATGCCAGGCATATACGATTTCATTCAAATGGAGCAGGAGTGGTAGACCAACTTAGTGTTACTCCCAATGCTGATATACTTACAGATTGTGAAGTCCAATGGATTCAAGTAGTGTTTCGCCCATCATTTCTTATGAAACCTTATAAATGTTTCAAAAGCTGGACAGTGGTGGCGCACGCCTTTAATCCCAGCACTCAGATGGCAGAGACAAGTGGATCTCTCTGAGTTTGAGGTCAGCCTGGTCTACAGAGCGAGTTCCAGAACAGCCAGAGCTACCTATCTCGAGAAACCCTGTCACGAGCCCTACTCCCCCCCCCCCAAAAATTAAAATGAGTAAATGTTGCAAAATGTTGTAGGGAAAGCACATAATCAACGCAAGACCTGCAAATAAATCATAAAAATGGTAAATGTGGCAGACATTCTCGCGTGGCAATTTGGTGCCTGAATCTGGACACAGGACAGGGACTTTTGATCTAGTGAAGCTGGTCAAGTTACACGAGTTTTGTCTCTGCATTAAGAGGAAGACTAAAGCAGCAATTCCCGACGGGGATGAGACAGTCTTCTTGGTGTTGGTTAGAATGCGCATGCGCAGCCTACTTTGCCCGCCTTCTAGGGTCTGAGAAGTGTGGATTTTGGGTCCTGTACCCCTTCGGCACACATTCAGCTTCTAGTCAAAATTTGTTCAAGGATGATAATGGAGTCTACGTTCCTTCGACCACTGAAAGACCTGGTTAAGTTCGTTGAGAATGTATATAGCCCAAGTTCATGTAAAAGCGTATGTATCACAGAGCATGCATGGCTTCAGGAGTCACCGGACAACCCTGTTCCAGTGTTTGTAGCCCCAGGTGCGACCACCTAACCAGCCTGTACCCACCTTCTTCGGTCTTACGGGATGGGCTTCCATCTGAATAACATCAGAAATATTTCTCTTAGCAGAACGTGGTAGGGTTGTTTTCTTTTTTAATTTCAAATAACACCACTTCTTGAACTGGGAACAAACAATTCACTTGCAGCTCAGCTCTGCACTTATTTGTGATTTTCACATAAATCAACTTATATGAAAATGTATTCATAATTTGAGCTTTCTCTATAGCGATAAAATGTTTCTGCTTCTGCGGTAGAAAATAGCTTATTATGCAAACAACATTGGCACTCTTACATTATGCATGGGATTTACCTGGAGAACATCACAAAAGCTTCAGAAAAAAAAAAAAAGCCGAGGAGGGTGGAGGGGGCTTCATTTACTGCACCATTTACCTATAATAATTAGGTACAAATGAACTAATATCTGTATTTAGCAACTTATTTAATATTGCTTTGGTTGATTCAGCGAAACAATAGTGGAAAGAGGAAGAAAAAAAAAAACCAGCCGAGGAAGGTTTCCTGAAAAATGTGCCTTTCAGGACGTCAGCCCAGTGAAAAATGAGATCTGCTGGTTTCAAACTCCGGCGAGTGGCGGTGAGTAATTAATGACCAACTCATTTGAACCTGTGCGCTTGATCTCATTTGGGATATTGGGAGTTCACACTGATTTGCCTTTAAAAAGAATGTCACTGTCAAATACGGTGATTGCATGAGATTGATAGGGAGAGCTGGGGCTTGGGAGAGCCGTGCATTTGCTGGTTACAGAGGCCAGTGCAAACTGGGATTTCTAACTTTGTGTGCAGTGGGGACCGGATACCACCGAGAAGAAGGATGGCGCCCTTCCAATAGATGTTCAAACAGGGATCAGTTTAGCTCCAATGTGCTTTGTTGTTTCTTGTTGCTGTTGTTGCTTTTGTTTTCTATTTTGACAAGGCTTCTCTACAAAGTCCTGACTTTGCTGTAACTCACTAAATAGACCAGGTTGACCTTGAACTCACAGAGATCTTTCCACCTTTGCCTCCCAAGTGCTAGGATTAAGGGTGTACACCACCAAACCCTGATTTATGTTATCTTTGTGTGTGTGGCGGGGGGAGGGGGGAGTGGTTTGAAACAGGGTCTCATAGCCTTGGTTAATTTTGAACCCCTAATCCACATGTTCTAGGATTACAGACATGCACCACCATGCCCAACTGCTTTTTTACGTTTCAAACAAATGTGTTGAGTTTCTTTTCATTGTGTCCCCTCGTAAGTAAAATGGGCAATGTGGTCCCTACTCTTATGTTGCCTGCATTCTGGTCGGGAAGTAGAACAAAGAAGCAAACCATGAGTAGCACAAAAAAAATAAAGTAACTGGAACAAGAATAATACGTGAGCGTTATGAAGAGGCTGTAGAGTGCCCTGCCACCTCTGAGTCAGAGTATACTTTCAGACAAATGGCTTAACCTCTGAGCTATTAAGTAATATGTACATGGTCAGCACGACTTAAATTTCACACCCTTGTGAATGTGCCATGTTGAATCGTTGCTGGTAGTCTCTGCCTTACACCATTGCAATGGAACAGCCACCAAGGAGACGGTTGTAGTGTTGCTTTCTAGTGTCTAATTTTTCTTTGCAAGGTTTGTGGCCGACCTACCAGATACTCCTCCAGGGGCGGTTCTGTGTGGGGTTTCTGCCTATCATTGCTTAGGTCAGAATTCTAGGTCTTTCCAGGACATTGGAAGCAGAAAGCCATGACCCCACGTCTAATAACAGCAAAGATTAAAATATTTATAAGTAATTTCACAAGATTTGTATTTCTTTGAGAACACTTAAAAGGGTCACATTGGATAAAGACAAATGGGAATCATTGGATGGAATATTTAACACGGCATGCTCTTTTAGTTCATTTAAAGTTAGAATATGTTTGTGTCTGCATTAGGATTGGTTTTCTAAGTCAAGTTTATCTGTAGAAACAACAGAGGACACCAGCTACCTGCAGGTTACAGTTATGTCCTCACAGTGGCAAACAGAGGCCTCTACTATGTAGCTTTCACAGAAGACCGGGCACCTTTGGGGACCTGAGATAGAGCTGGAGCTGAGCTAGGGTGAGGACAAAACAAGAATTAGAGCCAGAGGGCCTTGACTTGGCTTTGGCCTTTGGTCACCAGAACCTGGGACCTTTGGCAATGTCATCGTGGACATGCTTACCAAATGCAGGTCAGATAATGTCAGCCAGTCGAGGCTTGGGCCCAGCCTCTTTACAAGGGCCTTGAAACCCTTGGTATGTGAGCTCATGGTGTAAGCATTGTTGGGCTATGTCTTCTTTAGGCCCCTTCTCGTTGAGCTTCTTAGAAAAACATATATTCCTTAGTAACTTGATGTTTACCTCATTAAGAGATTTGTATCGGTGTGGTTGGAGTTTTTCTTTAATGACATCTGTGCCATTATTTAGGACTGATGTGTGTGATGTGGTTCTTGGAACTTGGCATGTCTGTACAGAAACTCCAGAGACCAGAAGGAGATTCCATTCATCATCTTAATGGGGATTTATTTTTGTTGAGGTAAAACTTGAAGCTCGAATGGAAGAATGGGTATCTTTAGACAGTCAAAAAAAAGCATATAAAGGAAAACTTACTAGATATTAAAAGTAACTTTAGAACTATAGTGAAATAGTTTGCTATTGATGTTAAGTAAGATAAATAGATCAGAGGGACAGGGCAGTAGTTCCAGACATAAAAACCTGGTGTTCATGAGACCTGCTGCACATTAAAAGTGGCACAATAGTCCACTAAAAGAGTAGATGCTTTAATAAGCAATGCTGGCAAAGTTGTCTGTACACATGGAAGAAACAAAATGTATACCCTTCACTTCATCATAGAGCCAAATGGATTTAAGAGACTAATAAATATGTCGATATCTATTAGAATGAATAATGTTCTTAGTTGTCACCATGCACAGTGAGCGAAACTCTACCCAATAGAAAGAAAGCATCCATCTATAAGAACATGCGCACTGTGATATTTATTATAGTATTGCTTTTATTGACAAATGAACAAAAAGACTGGAAACGGCCTCACTGTTCATCAACAGAATTATCGAATAGGAAGATCCATACATTGGAATTTTATGGCACCATTTAGAAGAGTGAGTTCCACCAGCGTCTGTGTGTGTATGTGTGTGTGTGTGTTTGTGTGTGCGCGCACGCGCACGCGCACTAGCATGTGTGCGTCTATGAGGTAATTAAAGGGAAAAGGAAACCATTGAACTATGTGAAGAAGGAGGCCCTCTGTGGCAGGCTTTCTATCACTGTTTTATGCACACAGGAAATGGTCTGCAAGTGTGGATCCGGACTGCTGATGTCATGTTTCTCTGGGAAGAGGTTGAGAATAGAGGGGGCAGAGAGGGAGATGGTGACTTTATGTGTTAATGGAGTGTGTCATTTGTTCCAGTGACCCTGTGCTTCTTTTAACATTAAAACTCACAAAAAAAATTAAAATGACTAAGTGAGACACTGGACACCTTGAGGTCTATCCCTTGTCTCTGCTTGATTTTTACTTATTTGCCTGATAATTTAAAATTTTTTTTTGTATTGAAAATTAGAGAAATCTCTTCTAACTAGATAATAGTTTTCAGATTTACTCCAGGAACTAAGACTTCCCAAGAATTCTAAAAGTCCAGATTCTCAACTCCCAAGATTTCCTTTAGGACTCAAATAATCAGTTAAAAAAATACATCAGGTCACAGGCCTACCTGGGACCCTGAGGCCTGGGCTGGTGGGGACACTGAGATGAACAGGTGTGTGGCAGAGAAACGGGGAGAAGGAGTGAAGGGTTCCTGTATTGTGGTGAGAAGCAGATCTGAAGGGGAGATGGCCATGCGGTTGATACAGGCGGTCTATCCTGCCACCCGGTGTCATGGTGATGTCTGGCCCGAGCTGCCACAGAGGGCCGTGGTGTCTGGGTCTGTGGTCCTACCATATCTGGGGTCTGTGGTGATGTCTGTGGCTGTGTTATCATTAAAGGACTTGTGGGTGCCTGGGCTCTGGGCAAGGCCACACCGGTGTTCGAGGGCCATGCTGTCGCTGGGATCATACTGACTTGAGTGGCCACTGCTGCAACCCAGGGCCATGTTGGGCCTGGGCTACTGCTGAGGACCATGTCTGGGTCCTATAAAAGCGAGGGTCTGAAGGATGTGAAGATGCTCGGGTCTGGACCAACACCTAACATCATGTTGGTGCTCAAGGGCCATGATGCCACCAAGGCCATGCAGATGGGGTGGTCTGTGGTGCTACCTGGGGCCATGTTGGCATGCAACCCTACCTGTGGATGAGAGCTACATCTGGATCCATGGTTCTACCACATTTGGGATCTGTGTTGATGTCTTCCAGGCCTGGGTACCAGAAAGCTGGTCCTGCTCTACACCAGTCACCTCAGAGGGAGAGCTGTATCCCCTCCTGGGAGAACTGGCCTCAGGGGCATGGGCATGGGAGAGCTGGCCCTGACCCTCACCTGGGGGGGGGTGGTCCCAGTGGAGGCCATGACTGACCAGCTCAACTACCACCCAGACACATATCCAGAGCTCTGAGTTGGCCCACCCCAACATCTATCCAATATCTGACCTGTGAAGAGTGTGAAGGGACTGATCCTGAGGATCCATAGCCACAGGATCTCCAGGACTTGGGGCAACAGCAGGATATCCAAGAAGAGTTTCAGTGAGGGCCAAGTACTGATGGTGTACCGGAAGCCAGAGGCCTTGAACCAGACCCACAACTCATTGTGATGGACGTTTGCAAGTAAAGCTGTTTGAGCAAAAGTGTGTGCTGCATGACACACCGCAGCCCCCAAGGCCACTACAATGGAGAGGCGGGAAAGACAAAGGAGCAAAGGGTTGTGTTTGTTTGCTTGTTTGTTTAATTTTTCTTAATTTTCTTTTGGGGAGGGAGGCTATGTGGGTGGAGGGCAGACATGGCAGGCCTGAGAAATGAGTGGGGTTGGGGAGCATGATGTAAAATTCACAAAGAATCAACAAAAAACCACATTAGTAAAAAATACATCAGACAATTAAGAAGTTTCCAAAGCTTAGATTACCAAGTTCTGTGGTTGTTACGTAGCCTCCCTGCCTAAGCCATTCCTGACAGAAGTGGGCCTTGGAGTTCTGAAGCAGGCTCCGACTTTTACATCTTTTGACTTAGAACTTGATGCCCTTCTCACCCAGACCCACAGTGTAGGCACAGGATCGAGGGAAGGGATTCCCCTCGCCAGTATGGAAAACCCTTGAGACTTTAGTAGGCATTGCAATATGCCACACATACCACAGGGTCCTGAGAACATTCCACTGTTTAAGCCTCCTTGGTTTCCAAGCCAAGGAGTAAAGAGAAATCTGCCTCAGCTGCCCATGACCGCTTTGGCAGACTGGCATGGTGCCCGATGTCAAACTGATCCCCAGTTCCACCTGTCTCATCTTACACGTTACTGCCATTCTAGCAAAATCCAGGATGGCTTTCATTCCAGAGAGAGCAGGAGCCCCTTGGTGTAAGATCACTCATTTTCCTAGGTGTCCGTGAAGGGCGGGTGCTGGCGGAGAGGCAAGCTGGGAGAAGGGATGGGCACCCGCAGGAACACGAGAGGAGCTGTAGCCTGTGTCTTTGTATATGTTCGCATGGCTTAGAATGGCCTACACAATGATGGCACACTCTCTGTTGCTTGTCACCCGCGAACAAATGCCGGCAATTGAATGGCCGAGCGAGCTGAGGCCCCTGGAGAATGGGTCACTGTGTTGTTGATGTATCTTCAAGCATAGTCACTTGTAATAGGAGGAATAAAATTGGAGCCAGAGAACAGATTGGCTTTATTTCTTTGGGAGAGGAAAAGGGTTGTGACTTGAACTTATCCGTCTGCATCCTGATGTTAAGAGTAGCTCAGATGTAAATTTTAAATTAAATAAGAGTCTGAGAGAATGCATTATGAGCTCGGTGCTCAATGAACAAAGTAAAAATGATTTCAGTCAAGGGGGTTAATTTTACTCCAGGGATGAGTTTATATTTTCCCTGCTTAAGCATGCTTGGAATTCAGTCCTGAGGGTCAAATATTGACATTTACAAGATGACTTCTTATCCTATAAAGCAATGAGAATGGATAACTAACTGAATGCCACCATATAACAAACCTCACAAACATAATGTTAGGCAACAGAAGTCTGGTTCATTTACATAAAGTTCACTACAGGTAAAGCCTCTCGAGGGCATTCCGTGTCAGCAGAGGGGTTGCCCCTGGAGACAAGAGTGACAGAAAGGAACATGAGGATGTGGCTGATTGTGCTCAAATTATCCCAGGTTCTAATCTCACTAACCTGCAAGCAGGCTAGGCACACCTGCCCGATGCATCAATAAAAGTTAAATAAGGCTGCATATGATGGCTTGGGCTTGTGATCTCAGCACGCTGGAGGCAGAGACAGGAGGATTGCCATGAGTTTGAGGCCAGCCTGGGCTACATGGTGAGTGCCAGGTCAGCCAGAGCTACATGGCAAGGCAAACAAACAAACAAACAAACAAACAAGTTCCATAAATAGGTAAAAGTCTTGGATTCCTCTTAACTTTATCTGGCTTCCATTTTTCCTCTCCCGTCCCATTTCTACCCTCTGAGGAGATCTTTAATAAAGGTTTTGATTGATTATTATTAAACTGTTGTAAATTCTTGACTATTTAGAGTGAATTCACCTATTATGGTCTTTTATCCCTGATATTTTACTGAGCAGTGGCCTCATAGAGAGAGCAGGTGCAGACAGCGTGAAATAAATGATAGGCATTAGGAAAATAAGGCCCATTAACCTCACACAGTGAAAGGTGCTGTAGCTGCAACAGAAGTCAACCCTCCCGTCTTCACAAATGTACTTAGGGCCTGGTCATCTAGCTAAATGTTCAATCTCTGTTCTGAATAGTTTGTTCCTTTCTTCTCTTTAGAGGCTGGACATTGAATTCATAAACCTCTGTGATCTTTCCTGGTCCTTTGATTTCAGAGAATTCAGGGGTGAGATTCATGAGTGGCAGCGCTAGAACTCCTAGGCATGGCTAGGAGATGCGAACGACCTTCCCAGATAAGCAAGACCTCTGGTCTGAGGCTGGACAAGGTCACAACTTCGTGCTGTCTGGGAACAGGAACCCAGCAAGGACCTCACTAGCAGGAAGGCACATAGAGTGCCATCTGCCTGCTTGTCCTCTCAGCCAGAACATCTTGGGCTCAGTGGCATCTTTCATCTTTTCTTTTTAAGTTCCTCTGTTGGGGCTGGGGAGATGGCTCAACTAATAATGTGTTTGCTGTGGGACCTGCATTCAATCTCTAGAACACATGCATGTGAGCACGTGCGCGCGCGCACACACACACACACACACACACACACACACACACACACACACACACGGCATCATAGTGTTTGCTTGTAATCCAGTCACTGGGAATGCAGAACAGGTAGAATGAAGTTCACTTGGCTTGTCAGTCTAACTGAATCAGTCATCCCCAGCCAATTGACACCCTGGTAGAGAGCAACCAAAGAAGACACCTCTGGTTTCTAAGTGCATATACACATGCACGCCCTGATGATGGCGCATGTGCTGCATCGTCCCATAGCAGAGAGTGACACGAGAGGAGGCTGCTTTTGTGACAACCTACTTTGGAGATTAGCTAACCCATCCTCACAATGACAGCATCTGCTTGTTTATGAGGCCAGGGCTTGCTCTCCCAACCTAACCGTCCTTTATAAAGCCCAGTCTCTCAAAACATTGGGAACTTAGTTTCCGACATGCCGGCTTTGGGGGGCACATTGGAACCACAGCCTCGTGTATCAATGAACTCTCACTGGTATCAAGCAAACCGAAAGAGAGAGGACTAAACATAAAAGCGTATTATACAGAGTTCATATTCAGGATGCTCCAGTTTGGACATTTCTCCCTTCTAGAGACATTCTCCGGCCGTCCTTCCTAAAGACACACCATCGCTCTTACTTCCTTTGTTACCGTGAAATTAGCTTGTGCTGTTGCGTTTTGCTTGTTTAATTTTTAGCTTTGCCATCACAGCCATCTGTGTAGAAAGCCCCTTTCCTGTCCTGCTTATTTGACACTTGAATGTGAACAGAGCGTGGTGTCATGGGGAGAGTTAATATTTTGGAAGAAGAAGTAATCGTATTTTATTGCTTGAAGAAAATTTGGATCACAATATAGGAAAATTAAAATTGTTTTGATTAGTGAGGTATACCTAACCCTGGCATATTAATTACTTTTCTCAGCGTTATGTCCAAATATCTGACAAGCAGCTTAAGGAAGGGTTTGACTCAGCTCCTGGATTCAGAAGAACATTCACGAGAGAGGGCATGGAAGCAGGAAGAGCCGCACTGTGTTATAAGAGCAAAGGTGAGAGACACTTCCTTCTTGATCCTTTTTACTCTGAGAACCAGTTCTGAATGACGTCACCCACCTTCAGGGTGGGACCAGTCTAGAAACGCTCTCAGAGACACACCCACAGATACCTCCTTGTGAATTCCAAAGCTGGTCACGTTGACAATGAAGACAAACCACCACAAGGCCACTCCTTGTACACTTTTAACTGTGACAACTGGTAACTTGGTCTTGTACACCCCAGCTGTCCAAACTATATATGTAGGGCACTCACTTGTGTTAGTTACGCTATGAGACGAATGTAGACATGCTTAGGATAATCATAGATCATGGGCCTGTGATGAAAATGCTGTTTTCCTATTCTGACTTCTGGCTCCTGTTTCTGCAAAGAATATGGCTTTTAAGTACAGAGTTAAGAAGGCCTTGAGGAGGCCCAGAAAAAGCTAAGATCTTACATTGATATATAACCAAAATTTAAACTCATATTTCAGCAACAAGAAATAGTAAATAATGCATTGCTTCATGAAGATTTGCTTAGTTTATTTACTTACATTATTTATAGGTCGTGTTGGGAGTAGACTTGGTCTGTTCGGCTTTGCTCACAGTAACATTCCATAAATATAACAGAGAGCAATAAAGTAGCCTTGATTCAGAAGTGAGCTCCTAGCTTCACATAACATCAAACATAAAAACTGTGTTACAATGATAAATACTAAATCTTTAAAATATCTTTAAAATACCATTGGCTTTTTACTGCCATTACTTATGCAGTATGAATTTCAAGATCTTTGCATTCTGTATTGTACTTTGTAACGCGTGAGTTATATCCCGAAGTGTTTGGTGTGGGCCTGTATAAATTTTAGACACTTTATAAAATTTAGACACTTTAAATTTTGGGGTGGGGTGCAAAAATGTGCTTCTGGTTTAAAAAAAAACAGCCAAGTTGTCCATGAAAAACTCATAAAGAGGATGAATGGTAACTGGGTAAGTATGATCCGAGTGATACAGGGAAAAACAGATTTAACAGAAAAGTTGTTCATGTTCATATCACAGGGCGTGTCCTCGTCTCCTCGCTGAGTGCTGAGATCACAGGCAGAGTCCACCATACCTGGTGGTGCTGGGGATCGAACCGAGGGCTTTGTGCAAGCCAGGCAAGCACTCTAGCCGTTGAGCCACGTCACCAGATCCAATGTGGATATTTAAAAGCACAGTCCGTGACACAGGTGAGTCTGAGTGCTGGACAGCTGTGTTGGATTTCCTTATATTGAGGCGCAGGCCAGGCTGTATTTTCAGCACAGAGGCAGACAGAAATAGAGGTGGAGAAGTTGCAAGCTATGGCGGGAAGGAAAGTGAGGTCAGCTGTGGCTCCAAGTGGAGCCGGTCTGAGCACTCTCTCTTCAGCTGTGGTCATTTCCCAAGCCCCGTGTATGCTGAGGTCTGGACTTTGACCTGCAACTTAGAAAGTAGGGTTCAGAAAGATCCCCCTTGTCATGTGACCTACCGGAAACACTGTGTAGCCTTGGTTGTCAATTTAATCACATCCGGAATTAACTAAAACCTAAACAGCTGGGCATACCAGTGAGGGATTATTATTATTATTATTTTTTTTTTCGGTTTAATCATTTGAACCAGGAGACCCACTGTAAATCAGAAGATCCTCCCCTGAGTCTGGACCACACCTGGTGACAGCCTATAGGCAGGGACATGGAAGAAGGAAGCCTTTACATGTTGCCAGTTGACTTTACACTTATTGGCAAGTTCATCTATCCTGTTCCTGAGCCATTTTCCCACTGGTTTTAGAGCCTGCTTCTTCAGGATGCCAATGTGGACTGAAGAGTGGCAGCTCTCTAGGATATTGCTGGGTTCCAACACCGGGTCAGGACGGCTGAGACATGCAGTCTGAACTGAGTACAGGATCCTTGGCCTTTTTGTCGGGAGACAACCATTGTTGGACTGTTTGGGTCACAGCCTGAAAGCCACGCTGATTAATCTCTTTCAACACACACATACCTACACAAATACATACACATCTACACACACTCACCTATACACACTCACACATATACATGCACACTTACACACACACACTCACAGACACATTCACATGTGCACACAATAGTTCATTCTAGGCTCTGGGCGATGGTGGCGCATGCCTTTAATCCCAGCACTCAGGAGGCAGAGGCAGGCAGATCTCCCTGAATTTGAGGCCAGCCTGGTCTACAAGAGCTAGTTCCAGGACAAGCAAGTATTGTTACCCAGAGAAACCCTGTCTTGAAATACAAAAACAAAACAAAAAAATAAATAAACTTCATTCTATCAGTTCTGTTCCTTAGAGAACCCTAACTAATACAGAGAGAGTGGGACTTGTTGCAAAAATAATTTTGTATCTCTTATGGCATTTTCAAGACTTGATCCTCTCTCTCAAAGTTTCCAGAACAAACAGGAATTATTTATATCTTGTCGGAGAATACCTTTAAAAAAATATGTATATGGGTGTTTTGTCTGCTTGTATGTCTGTGCGCTATATGAGTGTTTGGTGTCCAGGGAGGCCAGAGGAGGGTGTTAAGTGCCCGGAACTCAATTTAGATGCCTGTGAGCTGCCTTGTGGGTGATGGGAATGGAACCTGGGTCCTCTGAAAGAGAAGCCAATGCTCTAAGACTCTTAGCCATTGCCCCAGCCTGCAGAATACCTTTGCAGTAATTCTTTTCAGATCACGTGTGTGTGTGTGTGTGTGTGTGTGTGTGTGTGTGTGTGTGACACATGCACGGCATGCCATGGTCCATGTGTGAGGTCAGAGAACAACTTGCCAGAGTTAGCTCTTACCTTCTACTCTGTGGGCCCCATGGATTGAGCTCAGGTTGTTAGTCTTGGTGGCAAATGACTTTCTTACCCATTGAAACATCTCATGACCCCATTTCACTTGTGTTGTTGTTGAATTATTTGTCAGTAAATTGTGTAGATCATAATGCTATCAGCAAATATTTCCCAAGAACATAAAATACCTCCACACCTGAGCTTACATCCATGTAAGGGTATCATTGGTGTACATACAATACAATCCATATTCAAACTTGGCCAGCCACATTTTTTTTAACATTTTGGGATTCCACAGTGCATTTGGGTGTCGTGTTCCTTCACTCCTCTTTGATCTCCAATCAGTTCTAGGTCTTCCTTTATGTTTCATGACGGTTAATTTTTTTTTTTTTTTGGGTGTTTTCTAGACAGGGTTTCTCTGCGGCTTTGGAGCCTGTCCTGGAACTAGCTCTTGTAGACCAGGCTGGTCTCGAACTCACAGAGATCCGCCTGCCTCTGCCTCCCGAGTGCTGGGATTAAAGGCGTGCGCCACCACCGCCCGGCTAATGACGGTTAATTTTGAAAGAGCGTAGATGCCTTATTTGGTAAAATGTCCCTCAATTTAAGTTTATCTGATTGTTTCCTTACAATTTGCCCAGGAATGAATGCCTCTCTGGCTTGTCTGGTGCCACAGCATAGGAGATGTGCAGTGTCAGTTTGAAATTTTCACAGCTTTTAAATGATCAGCAAGGTTTAATGACACATGTGTATGAAGATACCACGACAGAAATCATTACTTTGTGTGCTGACCTAAAAAATTAATTTAACAATTTGTTTAATAGCTTTATTGTTCACTACGGAGTATTTCTTAGTCAGAGAAGCCTCGGAAAAACGGTGTCCTCTGAAACAATGGTCACAGCACTGCCTCTGTTTCTCGGAAAGCAATTACAGAGTCCTCTTTCCGGGCCTTATCACGAGAGAATAACGCAGATGTGCTTGGACAGTTAAACATTGCAGGGGCTTCTCCGTGATGCCTGGTAATCAGGAGGGTTCAATTGTGCCGGGAGCCTGCAAGCATTAATTAATCATCTTCCGCAACTACAGCTTCTTCCCAATTCAGAACACAGCACTGCCCGACGGCGTTATAGCCAGTGATGCCAGAGGATGTGGCCAGGAACTGTCCCCACCCTCCCTCCGAGTGCTGCCCTTGCCACGCTCAGCCCTCACTGGAAAGGGTACCACGGGGCCTCCCCGGAGAAGACTCCGTTGTGTGTTTACTGACTGTGGGAGGTGATGCATCCATGTGGCCACCTATGTGCAGCTCTGACCGGACAGGCTGAGTGCACATGAGAAGGCCAGGGTGAAGCTGGCTTCTGCTGTCCAGAGTGACCCTGCATTGTGAGTCGCATGTCCTGTGCCATCCTGCTAAGTTTGGTGAAATAGCCCATGGAAGGGGCCAACAAGAAGAGAGGAAGCACGAGCATTAACACTGTCCTTGAGGTGTTGAGGAAGAACTTGAAGACACTCTTGCTATTCAACGTCTATGTTTTTTTTTTTTTTCTGTGTTGAACAAGAAGGGATGAAGATGGGAGGCCTGCCTGGAGCAGGATGCAGGAGCTGCCATACTGTGTGAGCAACATTTTGCTAAAGAATCCTGTAGTTTGTCAGTATGTTAGCTTTCAGTTTTCATCTGGAAAATTCCATTGATGAGAAAAATATCTGTAAGCCTTGACGATATATTTAGACAGGTGTTAAGCTAGTTTATCTTGCATCTGCACACACACACGCACGCACATGCATGTGGAAGTCAGAGGTCAATATTGGGCATACGCTACAGTTGCTCTCTGCTACTGAGTATGTGTGCATGATGTGTGTGTACGAGTATGGCGGTGTGTGTGTGTGTGTGTGTGTGTGTGTGTGCGTGTGTAGGCCAGAGAACAACGTTGGTGAGTAGGTTTCCTCCTCCTTATCCCTTTGCATGAGCCTCAGGGATTTGGCTCATTGCTAGGCTTTCCTGCCAAGCGCTGTACTATCTCATTGGTCCCTTCTATATTACTTTTTGAGATAGTATCTTTCACTGAACCTGGGACAGGCTGGCCGGGAAACCCCCAAAGAGCCCCCTGTCTCTGCTTCCTCGGTGCTAGAATTGCAGCTGCATGCAGCCGTGCTTGGGTTTTACATGGTTGCCGAGAGACTGAACTCGGTTCCTGTGTTTGTGCACTGAACACTTTGCTGACTGGGCCATCTCTGCAGACTTGGGAGCTGCACACAAGAAGAGGTGAATGACTGAAGCTTAAGAAACTTGCTAAGCCATACAAAGGAGAAGACCCTCAGCTCGGGTGAGGCAGATGCCCTAGAGAGTGAGAATGCCAGCTGCAAGCAGGAGAGGAGAGACCGTAAGCACAGGCTGTCTGTGAGGTGGGTAGAATCTGGGGCTTAGGCTGGGGATAATGGCCAGGGCTTGACCTTATAGTGACTGCATTGCTTCTAGAACAGACCTTCAGAGGAAGACCCACTGTGTGCTTTGGGGAGCGAGAGTGTGTATATGTTAAAATACCAGGCTGTGGTCAGGAGAAGGGCAGAGGATGTCCCCTTAGTTCTGAATCACCCCCACTTTGGGACTTGGGGTATTGTGTTTTGAGCCCAACACTACATGACCAAGGAATGTTGAAATGAAAACACAAATGAGTAAAGCTACCCTGTCTGTCTGTCCGTCCCCTAGACAGAAATCGAGCAAAGGTTCTTAGGAGGAAAACAAAAGCAACGGACCAGCTCTACAGGATCTGGTTTGTTTTGCTTTGCCAAGACAACAGGTACTCAGGGCCTGCGGCTCAGATTCGGCCTCCTCTTTATTCTCCGCTGGGCAGAGATATACAACTGGAGAGAAGGAAATAAAGAAAGAAAGGAGACACTCACTGCTCCGCATGTTAATGGGACCCGTGGCTTGCCGAGGCAGCGGCTGGAAAGGCAGGAGCAGAAACACAGGTCCTCCCCAGGTTCAGCTGATACCTGTGAACTTCCTGTTTCGCCCTGCAGGTTGGCTCAACACCCGTTAATTAAACTCTCCTCCCCGTGCCAACGAAGCGCACAGTTACACCTCTTGTTCTGGCATCTCCACCTGGATAGCTTGTCCAAACTGTCCTCCCATCTAACCACCATCAAAATGGCCCTAACCCCCCTTCCCACTCCACCCCTCCCATTGCCCCACGCATGCCGCCTAGTCTCCTCCTTCTCTGTGCTGGGCATCATCACACACGGCTGCTCAAGTCCCTGTTCAGGTCCACTGGCATCCTTCATTTCTTAAAAACATTTTTGAGAGCTTAAAAACAAATGCAAACAAATAAACCCTTTTATGAGTATAGGGGTTTTGCCTGCATGCTTGTCTGTATACCATGTGTGTGCAGTGCCCAATAGAGGCCACAAGAGGGCATCAGATGACCTGGAGCTGGAGTTACGGAGCGTTAGCGACCACGTGGTTCCTTAGAGTTTGAACTTCTGTTCTCAGGAAGGGCAGACAGCGCTGCTAGCTTCTGAATCATCTCCCTAACCCCTGCAGTCCTCCTTATCTTCCCCTCACATCGCATTCCTGCAAGTCCTAGCCCAATCCTGGTCCTGTCTGTCTTTATCTGATCAAGTCACCATCCTCTCTCTCTTTTGGATTGCTGCTGGAAGCCTGTGGACATTCCCAATTCCTCTGTCTCCCAACAACCTCACAGACCAGCCTGACAGAGGCTTTCAATAATGGGCCGATCATGATACCTGTGTTGTGTTGTGTGGTCCCCCTCCCCACCCCCGACCTGAAGCCTTTCGCTCCTTCCCATAGCCACAGCGTGAAATCAAAACCAGAATTCCTTCCTAGGAAGGGAAGACAGGCTGCTGTCTTCTCCAGCTGATCACCTAGGAACTTCCTGTGTCTAGAATGTTCTACTCCACAGCCTTCCTGAACTCTGTTGCCAGTCAGTCACTCAAAGGGCTGCTCCTAACCCTTCTCATGCAACAGTCCTCTCTTTTTTTCCTTTATTTTACATACCACCCAGAGTTCTCTCTCCCACCGCTCCTCCCGCCTCCCCTCCCCCTCAGTTCACCTCCCCCCCATTCACTCTTCCCAATGGGTAAGGGCTCCCATGGGAAGTCAACAAAGTCTGGCACATTAAGTTGGGGCAGGACCAAGCCCTCTGCCCTGCATTAAGGCTGAGCATGACAGCCCACCCTAGGGAATGGGCTCCAACAAGCTGGCTCCTACACCAGGGATAGATCCTGGTCCTACTGTCAGGGGCCTCTCAGATAGACCAAGCTTCACAACTGTCTCCCACAGACGGAGGGTCTAGTTCAGTCCCCTGGAGGCTCCATAGCTGCCGGTTTAGTCCTCTCCTTTAATAGCACCGTGAGCAATACCCAGAGTCATTTTGTTCTTGTGTAGTTCTCTGCATCTCTAAAGTCCCAGCAGAAAGCTTCCCGCTTAACCATGATGGCAGACGGGAAGCGATAAAACGAACCCTTTTGAAAGATTCTGAGGAGGTGAAGAGACACCGACTGCATGCTCCTCCACGGACACATACTTCAGGAGAGACACGCAGAGGTGCCCAATCAGTATTTATAGAATACACGAATGGAAAAATGAGGTTTCTTTGTTTCGGGTGGGGGCTGCACTGTGTCTACTTAGCTCAATAGTTACTAGCAATAAAGCCAGGAGCAGCCTCAGATGGACCTTCAGCTCCTGGCTGTCATGTTGCTCTCGATCCCTGTCATGGACTGCGCAGTGCAGCCGGGGAGTCCCCGTCCCACACCTCTGCTGAAGCTCGCGAAGGTCAAGGGCTTGTTGCTTATATTTCCTCACAACAGAATGTGTGGGAAGGGAGTGCTTGGAATCGAGGCGGCTCTCTGAGAGGCTGAGAAGGCCCTAAAGAAGAATCTAGATTCCGGGATAGCAGCACAAAGAAGGCCCTTTAACAGGGGTGTGGAAACCTGAAGGCGGAGGTCACGTTACTCTCTGGCTGCGGCCTCTGAGGCCCCTTAGCTTCCTCCAGTCACGGAACAGCGCTCCTCTGCAGCCATTTTTTTAAGGACCGTGGATGCATGCTTTGACTAGGGGAGAACAAGTAACGCAAGTGGATTTGTGATTAGGAATTCTTCTGTTGCTCCCTAAGATGCCTAAAGACAGTCTTGTCCTCTTGTTTAAATGCCGAGTGTCCCCTGGGCGTTGACTGACGGAGCACTGCCATGGCAGAGGCCTGGCGGGACTGGGCTTTGAGCAGAGAAAGGGTCACTGTGGTCATCTCCACACGCCCTTCCTTGGTGCTGGTTCGTACGCGTCACTTCCTCCTGTGTCACAGTGTCCAGGGGTGACAGCGTCAGTGTCTTTCTAAAGATGTATGAATAGAGAACCACAGAGCTGAGCGCATTGTCCACACCGCTAGCTCAGAAGCGCTGGAACAGGCCCCTGCCTTCCATGCTCTTTCTCAGATCCGTTCTTTTCCTCTAGGGCGGCACAAAGAGGCTTCCATTTACTTCCCCTTTATTATTTTTTTATTTACTGTTTGTCTGCCGAAGCAGGCTCTATGCTGCATCAGCTTCCTGCGAGAATGAACGATTCATGGGGTGGACGAATGGGAGAAAGTTGGAGTTATAAGTCAAGAGAGACGTGGGAGCAGTTTTCCTTTGTGCCCTTTCTGACAGGAGGAATACAAATCTTCCTTAAGAAAAAAATCTAATTTCAGCTGGGGTGGCGCACACCTTTAATCCCAGCACTTGAGAGCGAGGCAGAGGCAGGCGGATCTCTGTGAGTTGGAGGCCAGTCTGGTCTACAGAGCAAGCTCTACGATTGCCATGGCTACAAAAAGAAACCCTGACTCAAAAAAAAAAAAAAAAAAAAAGAAGAAGAAGAGAAAAAGAAAAAAGGAAAATCACATCTGTTAAAAAAGATAGTGGATTAGAGGGAATATATCTTCCTAACCCAATTGTGTCAAGAGTGATCAGGAAGTGACGGATAATGCACAGACGGCCGTCACAAGGACAAACTGCCCCAGCTGGTGTGATGATCACCAGCTTTTGAATTCCAAGGATACAGGAAAGAAACGTTTAGTGAACGTGAAAACGTTTGGTTCACAATATCTCTTGATTGTACGATGTTTTTACAAAGCCAGAAAATACCCTTATGTAAAAGAAGTTTAGGCTGGGGAAAGAAAGGAACATGCTACCCCTAAGCCTTCCTTATTAAAGGACAAAAATAATAAAGCACGCTTTCATTAGGAGGTAGAAGCTGTTGGATGAAACGTTAGGTCTGTCCAGGTATAAAGAGGCCCCTCCAGGCATAGCTGACTATACCATGTTGAGCATGTGTCCGCCTTCTGTCGGTCTCCATGTGTCACGAGGCAAAACAAGTCAGCCCATGTGTGTGACACTCTTGTTCTAGGCTTGCTTACAGTCTCGGGGGTCTAGAGAACACCCTACTGCCCTGATACCAAACTAAAGCAGCACATACTAGTGTGTTAGATGCTCAGGACCCAGTTCTCATCCTGTCCTTAGACTTATGGAGAGTGTGCCTTTCTGCTAGCTGCTTGTGATGATGTGAGTGATGTCAGCCAGTACGCTAGGAATAAAAACTATGTGTGTCACCAATCAAAATGCAGAGTTGGGGAGCCCGGTCCTAGCATCTAACTCTACAACACAACCTCTGTACCTAGTGTTCAGGGTTCATTGCGGAAGAAGGGCAGAAAGATTGTAAGGGCCAGAGGATCCGGGAGGCAGCTGTGGGTTTGTGTCTCCTAGGAATGCCGGAAGTGACTGCAGGCATCTAAGGAATGCTGGGAGCGGGAGAAACAGTTTTCCTCAGGGAAGGGCACACCAACTGGTTACTCAGTACCAAATAGTCATTCCTGAAAACATACATACAAGCAACATTCTACAGACTGAGCAGGGTCTGCTTTTGTATTTATGAATGCACATACACACATATATGTGTGTGTGTATGTGTGTACATGTGTAAATATGCATATCATGACAATAAAAAAGAAGCCATGAATTTGAAAGAGAGCCAAGAAGGGTATATGAGAGGGTTTGGAGGGAGGAAACAGAAGGGAAAATGATGTAATTATATAATAATCCCCAAAATTAAATAATTTAT